>NW_010106135.1:44384-65824 GCF_000699245.1 Pterocles gutturalis | reverse complement strand
CAACCTTAATGATTTTATGATTCTATGAAGCAGACAGGGTGTGATTTGGCATTTTAGCATTGTTGTCTCTGCTACCAAATAATAGCTGGAACAGTTTCTGCTGCAACAGCTTATGTCTCAAGGATCAGTTTGTAATGCAGGCTGCAAACCTGACTGATTAATGAAAGAGCTGCTATCTTCAGGAGCAGATCCTGTCTGACACATTCATCTGGCCATATTGTGAAAAAACAAAAAAAGAGTAGATTATGCCCTTTAGACCAATAATCAAGTATGAACCTCTCCAGTTTCTCACTAGAAATGACAATGATGCAAGGGAAGGAGAGGCCATTTGCTTTCATTGGTCTCACAAATGACAGCTCATATTTAGACATCTGGGACAATTGTTTCCAAAATTAAGACACTTAAAATAGCACTTGTTTGTCTAAAATCAGTTCTTTCTTCATTATTGCATTCAATACTGGCAGTATGTCTGATATTCTCATTCAAATGGTGAGAAAATTCAGTTCTCACTAAAATGTTCCATCGTCATTACTGACAGAAAATTTTAGAATTAGTTTCCAGGCAAATGTAAAGAAAAATACGGCATGAAGATGAAAATTAATATGAGACATTGTATCTAAAAGGGACTGGCTCTTCAAAGACACAGGATACAGAAAAATGCAAGAGATACTTATTTTCCTGGTGAAGGTCAAATAAAACTGAATTGAACTAAAAGAAATTAGGTCTGCAGAGAGCTTGGCAAACACGCAGGAAGTATCTTTGTGCCTGCAAGATCATACAAAATATATCAAAGGGCAACAAGTGCTCCCTGAGAGAGACTGGCAGTCTGAATTGGTAGCAACTATTGATTAAGAATCTCAGTCTTACTAATCAGTAATCAGTAAGACTTTGGAAATCATAAAATGTACAGTATCATCTTTTATCTAATCGTACTAGAAATTATTAGATCCAGTTCTCTGAGCACTGTGGAAGTTCTCATCTGCATGAGTTGTACAGGCAAGTTCTACTTAAAATGAGATAAACTGAAAAGCTTTTTAATTTCAGTTTCCTTTTGGAAAGGCTGGTTGCCAAAAAGCTCTTCTCACTATTGCTCAGTCATTGGTGGGCAATTTGTTCCAGGCTCTTCTGTCTTCTGTGGAAGGAATTTTCACGCCAGCTGCTTCCCCAGCCAGTTTTAAAACTTCCCTGTTTCTGTGAAAAAAAAGATAGCAAGAGATGCTTCCTTTCAGTCCAAAGCCTATATAATTCTCTGAGCCACAGAAGATCCCACATGTTCAGGATGGGTAAACACGTTAGAAGAGGCAGATGCATGACAGTCTTTCCCAATGTAGTTCCTCATACCTTCTCTGTGACTGAATTATGCACATGAGAGTATGCATAAATAGAAGAGAGACAGAGTGGAGAAATAACCTCTTATTTCACACTTTTTCAATATCTGGGACTCAGAATGCATAAATGCCATAAGCTACTGCTGCTGTCCTCATTAGTATCTCTACCTACAAAGTTAAGTATTTGAGGAGGTGGCTAGCGGTCTTGGCGTAGCTCTGGACCAAAGTTTCTGTCCATGTTGGAGATCTAGCAGGGTTACTGAGACATGTCTTGACTTGTGATGATGAATACGAAAATGTACCTTACCGGTTTCATGGGATACAGAAAAATCACTCCCACCAGATATGGATCGCTTCTTCACTACTAGGCCTTGAAAAAGTTCATGAGCGTCTTGGCTAGACATCACCCTGGCCTCCCAGTCTCAGTCATACGGTACTGCTGTACCAGCCATTGGGGTAGACCTTGTCTCCCACACTTGGCTGGTACATGCCTTTGAATGCTCATAAAAGGTACAAAACCACACCAAGACCTACGAGCGCAGCTCCCTGGCAATACAGCTGGTGGGTCTCTCTGGAGCAAAAATAGCCTGGCCAACAGCAAAGCAGCAATTTTAATTGCATAAAAAATTCTTAGCAGAAGTTCATAAAAATGTGTAGAACGTATCCCAGCCATACTCAGGCAATTGAACTAAAGGATCTGAAAAATTATCAACAGCTGCTGTGAGATATCACAGCTGGGAGCCCCCTCGGTGCCTCCCAGGCTGCCCTGCTCCCGGCTGGGGCAGAGGGACAGGCCCTGGCTGCCAGGCCCTGCCCTGACACCCCCACAGGGATCCTCCAGCCCTCGCTGTGCCCTGCAACCAGCCCAGGCCCTTCTTGCCCAGCAGTGTCTGCTCAGACTGCCGCGAGAGTCCTGGCCGCCCGAAACACCCGCGCACACTGGGGTGGCACACACCAGAGCAGGCGCCATAAATCACAGTTGTTGCGCTATAAAAGTGCCGCTTTGGTGAACTGCAGCACACCTCTCGTATTGTATGAGATATTCTGAGCAAAACGCATGCGCATAACTAGTTATAGGTTCAGGACACAGGAGCACCAGCTGGGACCCAGAGGAGACCCAAAACCAAGTCCTCTGGTAGAGTGGACTTGGACAGTCTGCTCCAGAAGGGGCACAGCCAGCCCCTGCACTTATGCCCAGTAATCCCTTATTAAAGCAGATTAATTAATTTAGAATCATGGATGCAGCCATGAAGTTAGGGTTTCTGCTCCCTCCCTTGGCTTGGCATGTTGCATTCAGCAGGTGGGCAGACCACAGCCCTCCCCTCCTAACACTGCGTGAGCAGCCAGCTAGGACGCACCAAGATCCTTGTCATTGGCCACTGCAACTATTCATCAGGAGGAGGTAAAAAGCCAGCTGCTCCTCTCCAGGACCTGCAGAAACCGACCTCGATACATCAAAAGGGAGCACGTGAGATGGAGATACGTGGCCCAAGATGCACTTCACCAGGCAAGGACAAAAAGCCTAATTCAGATTTAAATATTTCTTAGGAACTCAGCTCTGCTTTTGGTAGACAGGCACAATTCTTCAGCTGGTTGGTGACAAGTTGTGCCTGAGTAATGCATAAGTGGTCCAAAATAGCTATGTCGCTTTGCTCTGCCATTATGCAATTCTGCAGCCCAGGCCTGATATCTATTTTCTGCCCTCCCAGGTGCTGATAGTTTCTGAACTCTGAACCAGTATTTGCTAGGGCAGAGCAAATGCCTGTGGTTTTGTGTTCAGGCTGAATGCCAGGCACAAATCTCTAATCACATTAAATCCTGCTACTCTCTCTGCAGAGAAACTTGGACACCAGCAACACATTTAAAGGCCCTCCTTTTGATTAGCAGCATTGCTCTGCCCACAGTCTCATCAATAACAACATTAAATCCCATTTATATGCACAGCTGGACACTCTGAAAAACTGATTGCATCTAATAGTCAACAGATGAGTGCTCCAATCATTTAACACTATTACACTATTATATATTAGATCCCATTATTTTTTTTAATCCATAAAACAACCTTTCCTGTGCTCAAACCTCATCTCTTTACAGAATATACATTTTACACTAATATGGTTCCTTGGGGGAAAAAAAGAGAGCCTTTTTTCTTTCTTTATGAAGGCTGAGTTCCATTTCCTGAGACTCTGAATCATTACAGACACAGGGGACAGATGAAGTATAGATGGTCAAGATCAAGGTTGGTTTATGTTGTAAAGCATTTAGAAGAACATGATACAAGACCAGAGAAACCAATGAACTCATGGGAAGAACATGTTCCTAGGTGCATGGTACAACAGGTGCATATTTTGATGTGGAAGAACAAAAAAAATGGGGTGATGTAAATCTCATTTAAAAGTAGCTGTTTCTGAGATATGAGAAAAAATCAATTACATGAAAAAGTCAATAAGGATCAAACCAATCAACTAACCAACCAACCAGTGATGTTAAAAACCAAGCAAAACTGCACTCTGTGTGGCACTGTTTTTGTGTCATTCTGGCACACAAAGTTCCCAGTCAGAATCAGGCTCTTTGTCATCCTACAGAAGGATAGACCTTTTGGGAGTCACAAATTCATTGTGTTTTCAGGAATTAGAATATACCAGTCTGCTGAAAACCATGCTTACACAGCAGTTGGCTTAGACTGTCTTCACTGCAGATCAAAATCTCTGACAACATTTATGTGTAGCTAACAGTAATCATAACAAAGGACTAGGACAGGTTGCATTGGAGTGTTATCAGACAGTCAAGTGACTCAGAAAGAAATTTCTGACATGTTTTGGAAACCTTAGAGTTTTCACTGCAGTGATTGTATTCACTGTCAAGAATATATTTTATATAATGAACTGACATTTATGTGTCTTTGGCCACAAATTCTTAACAGACAGACAGATGGATACACAGACAGGTAGATAATGTTGAGTGATGAAAGTGTAAATTCTAGTCAGCAACAGGTTTTCAGCATTTTGTCTGCATCCAGAGAATGAATATTGTAAAGACATTTGTTTGAACAGTTTCTAAATTCTTCCAACTGCAGTTATATAAAATACACAGTAAAGAAAAAGTATGTTAAGAGACCTACCAAATGTAATGCTGAATGAGTCTGTTTAAAGATTCTTGACAGCATTAGGAAACAATACCTGCTAGAAGGCAGCTGTCGTAGGTGCACCAGCTTCGTCACTGTCTAGTATCACAGGCTGTCACTTACCTGCATGGGAACCATACAGCCCAATGTGTGGATCTGGAAATAATGATCTCAATTTGTTAATATTTTACAGCCACTTCAAACACAGCTAAATAACTATTCAAGTTGCAAGATAGAAGAGAAACAGACCCAGATTCTGTTTTATAAATAAAATATCTAATGCTTCATATTGACTTTTACATTCTTGTAACTTCACTATAACTGTGGGGCTTTTTGTTACCTGTTAAAGTAGAAATTGGCTCCATATGTTTGATAATTGGGACATATATATGAAAGAATCTGGCAAAAAAAAAGTATTTGTGTTTAGTACTGTCATAACATCTTGGAATATTATCATTTGTTATATACATTAATTTAAAAAATATACTGGATGTATAAATACCAGATTGTATTTCATAGCTCTAGATATTACAGATTTTCAGTATCTTGTCAGAAAATGAGTCTAGCAAGTTAAAAAATATAATAAAAATTTAATCCATATGTGGAACTGCTATAAAACACACTCCAATAGGTTTTACACATCACAAATACTTTGCTTTGCTTCAGTTAGTTTTCTTCCTCTTGTCTTCCCCATGCCACCTTTCTTCTTTATCTCATACAGTTCCATGGAGTTATAATAAAGATTAAATTTGACTTTTTTTTTTTTTTAAGTCAGATTTGACCTTTATATTCTGACATAATAAAAGGGTGTTTTACAGTGCTTAAGATTTAGTGATACTCTATTATACTTTAATGGCTAAGCCCCTTCCCCCCAACCTGTCACAAACATAAATAATGACATGTTCCCATGGTGATTTTCTCTAGAATCATATGTAATGTCTAATTTCAAACAGAAGATATTAGACATTTGCCAAGAGAGACTGTGTGATTGTTTAAATGTACAGTATCTTGTAAAGAAAACAGTACAATTTTGCCATACTTTAATTTTTTTATTAAAAAAACCAAAATGTAAATATCTACAATAAGGAAAAGGATCTGGATGTCCAGCAGATCAGACATGACTTTACATGTGATGTAATCACAAATGGAATGACATTTCCAAATATTTTGTCATGCAACATTTTGAATTTCTGTATAAGGTTTCGCTTCAAAACATTCTCCCTCCCCTAATGTAATTTTAAGTGAAATGTGCAAGAGTTCTGTCCCTGATTTCTATTAGGATGTGATTTTGATCATTTGTGAAAATGGAGGCCTTATGATTCACCAGCATAAAAAAGCACAGTTGCCCTGAAATCAAGGTTAATTAATGTCAGCTGATGTTCTGAGCAGTTGTTTTCGTTCTTAGCATTGACAAGGTACTGAGATTTCAGGCAGTGGAGGGGAAAATAAAATGTCAAGTACAGGTAGCTAGGATAAACAGTAACTATGGGATAAATATTTGAAGTGCAGTCATGAAAAGGAAAGGAAGTATCTTCCTTGCACAGCGCTGCAACCAAGTGCAAAAATAAAAATTCAGAAAAGACATTTTCTTTTTAAAAAATGGAAAAATAACCTGTCTTCTTGAAGGATATGGAAAACAGTCAATAGATATCTTTTCATCTCATGGTTTTAAAAATTAATTTGACAAATAATGAGATCAGAAATCATACTCTAAGAAAATATTGAGCCTATAAGGCACATTTTTTGACTTAAGAGATTCTTTTTGCTTCCAATGTCTGTGAATTATGTCCCATTTCTTTTGAAGTCAAAGGCAAACCACCTGCTGAGGTCAGGAATTCACCCCATATTCCTAGGATGTAAAACACTGCAGAGCTGTTAGAAAACTTACTCCTGAAACCTTTCATCTTGGTATAGAAAAATAGCTATGATGACTAAATCCCTTTGTCTGTATGAAAACTGACTCCTGATTGAAAGCCCACTGGATTATTTCTGTGCCTTTGCACACACATACAGACACTTAAACACTTTCTCTTTCAAGAGCTTCCTGAATCTAGTCTAGCAGATTGTATATGTATTCTTAGGTGATTCAGCCTATATGAGCCATACGTAAGACTCTTATCTTAAAACAGGTTTCAACTAAAATGTCACTGGCTTTATCAAATGCAACTAGATCCATTTTCCATATAGGTTGTCATGGTTTTCCACTTATTTAGAGGGAAAACTGCAACAAAAGCACTGGGTTTATGGGTAGTACTGGAGTAACACTGTGTGTGACAAAGCCCAGGCAGTCTCTTACAGAAATCCAGGCTTTTCTGCTTTTGTGTCAGCAGTCTTGGTGTCAGGCAGCCACTTGGTGAGGGGATGGTGTTTGTGTTGGGATGTCACAGCCTTAGCACTGCCTAACAGTGAGACAAAGGTAAATGTGCCATCCCCAAGGTGTGGGTGACAGCAGACAGATACACAACTCATCTCATACCTTTTTTTCTGGCATGCTGGGGAAGTTTCCGAGAATGGACAGCTTTTGCCAGTGTCATCCCAGAGTGTATGTGCAAAAGGGTAAAGTCCCAAATTTTGGCTTCCTTTTTCATAGACCCTACAGCACAGTAAACTTTGCTGGTTTTCCCCCGAGTACAAAACAAGTTAGGGTAGTTTTATTTGCTGGGGTCCTCGAACCTGAAGAAAACGGAATACATATAAGAACAGAGCAGCAGAGAACACACTGAATATTTATGTTGCTCACAGAAACCAGGGGTCCATGAGGGACATATGTATGTATTGCTTTGTTTGATTTGTCCTGATGATGACAGCCTGCGGGAAGAAAGTGCCAAGGTACAGAAGATTTTGCCTATAAAGGACAGAAAGACAGTGTAATACTTTTGCTTCCAGATGAAAAAGCATGCATCAGACCTGTCAGTTACCGCATACCATGAGATAGTGGCAGGTAAGGCCTTGCTTTTCTCTAATTTATCTGGCCATGGTCCTTTAGCTGACAAAGCACTGATCAGATTATTACCCAGACAGCCTCCAATCTGGCACCCAAGGAATGCAGCTGCAAAATCTGGGAAGAGCTCATTTGCAGAAAATACCACCCAGATAGGCCAAAACCGATTATGGCTGACAGATATTTATGCACTTTAGCATGAAAGAAATTTTACTGGTGTAAGATTACCTAATGCATAATATATGCCCAAGTATATGTTCACAGACCAGTCATGATGTATTTCAGTTTGGGCAAGTGCATATAGTTGTTTTTATTAAGTAATAAAAGGGTTTTTAAACTTTTATGGAAACCATAGAGAATGCCAAACAGATGGAACTGAAAGTCCGTCTTTGTTCACAGCACACTCAGGATAAATTTTATCAATTTTGCAGAATCTACCCAGTCTTTTACTGTTATCTGAGATGATATAGCTGACCCCAGTATCACACATTTTCTGCACAGTGGCATATGAAATGTGTGTAGCATACTTTTCCATGAGCACTGGTTTAAGGAAGCAAATTGCTTCACCTTCAATACAAGGTATTAACATATTATTATATAAAGTACTACTACTAAAATATTAAAAACACCCGAAGATGTTAAGATGAAAATAATTTCAACCTAATATTAGGAAATCCATCTGAGTAATATCCCCTGAATTTAGTAAGAGCAACTGAAAATATCTGATTGCTAGCAGTTCACCTAACTTGCAAGGGAATTAAAATTTGTAACTAGGATCTTAGATGTGTCTGTCATTCTTGTTTCCATTTGTCCCTCAGCCTGTACAAAATACCTAATGGAGGAATTGCCAAGTAAGAAATCATGTTTTGGTGATGTGGTCATGAAATAGATTTTTAAATGAAGTATTTTAATTATGGTTTAAACCACTCCTGTCCAAAGCTAGACAGAACCGCTTCTGGATGCTGTTACTGTTGCCACATTGTGGTAAGCTGTTGGTGAAATCCAGATTTGATTTGCTAAAATCTTATTGTATATGATGCTATTACTGCATATGTAACAACTAGCCTACTTTTGGAAAGAGAAAGTTCATTCTTATGGTCATGAGTGTGTTATGCTACCCTCCTGCAAGGCCAAAACCTTGGGTACAATTAACACTTGAATTATGGCACCATAGAGCTTTTGAGGTGACCCCTGCAGCTATGCTGTGCTGCTGAAGGAAGCAATTTGGCATGTCTGGCAGGTGAAGGCACTCAAAATAGGCAGGAGGGAAACTATACCTCTTACCTCAGCCTTGTGGGAAATAGGGGGGATCTTGTATTTTTCTAATGGTGTTTTCTTGGCTTCAGGACCAAAGAGAAAAAATTAGATATGCAGAAAAAGTATTTATTAATTCAGGTTTATGTAGTATTCCCTCATCAGAAGAACTTTATAAATATTAATTATGTAAAACTTGATGGCATAATGAAGAGTGAGGGAATCCTCTGTGCTCTCTGTAGACCAGACTCACCAGTGACATGAGCATTCCATTGTCCAGTCCTCCAGAAACAAAAGCAATGGTTTATAGAGGGGTGCACTGGGGTGGTGAGTATCACTTCCAATGACAGAGGATAATGGCTTACCTACAGCTAATTTGATCAACAGGAGTCTTACCGGGTCAAGGCCCAAAAAAGAACATGATCCCAGTCCTCTCTCTGGACACACAAACATGAGACAACAAAGCTTCACATCATCTTGGGGAAGGCTGTGTGTGAGGCACGGGTGCCTTCCCCAGTAGGAATGCCATGTGGACATCTCCTCAGGGGGCAGGAGACACTTTGGTCCCAGTGTACTGCTCTGCTATTTATCAGCAGAAAATTGCAGTTCTTCCTCCTCCTTTCTCTGGCATATTTGAAATCACTCTACTCTTCTAGTTCAGAGATGGTCTCCTAACATTTTCTGTGCTTTCTCTTCTAATGGGGAAAGGTTAGACAGGTTTTCAAAGATTTTTTCCCCTATTAATGCTTATGTCCTCTGAACGATGGCAAATGAGAACCTTAGTCCTGTAATGACACTGTACAAAGCTACACAGATCTCTTTGTGCTTTGGAGAGGGTTATTATGTTCACTAGAGAGGCTTTGTGTTTGAAACAACAGTGAATGCAGTTTGGAAATCCATTTTCCACCCCAAAGATAAGTTAGGAAGTACCAGTGCAGTCAGTGAAACCCTGGTCTGTATTACAGGAATGCTCTCAGATGTCACCCTTTCCACAAAGTTCAAAAGTGCATTTCAGCTCATTTATAATGAGCCTTTGCTGCTTATTCTAGGCTGTGTTTTGTATTTCTACAGTAATTTTAACAGTACGAAGGTACAGAGCAGCAGAAACTTGGCTGTCTCCTGAACTATATTCCTGTGATCTGACAGCTCTTTCTCTCTATTGATTTCACAAGACACAAGGACTGTTTCAGTTAGAGATTTCATTTTATATCCTATCTAAAGTCTCTACAGACCTTACCAAATATAAATGTGACAACCTAAGTGAATGGAACCAAAAAGACTGTGTAAAATCAATTTTTCATTTTAAAGTATGCATAGCTTATTAAAAGATACTATATTACTACAAGGAGTCAATGGATCCTTTTCTTTGAACACAAGATCTCAGCTGAAGAAAGTAATATTCTGCTCTTGAGGTATAACACAGGAAGCATCTTTAGATTTTAAGCCAGATCTTCTGATAATATAAAGCAGAGTGATTCCAGGGAAGGCAGTGGAGTTCTGCAGATTTATGCCTGCTAAGGATTTGTCTGACAGTGGCAAGTGACTGGAGAGACAGACATCTCTTGGCAAAAAGAACATGGGAGGATCTAAAAGCATCTAATATGTATTCAAGAGGAATTGCACAAAAGTAGAAGGGCAATAATAAATGCCCTGTACTCGAAACAGGGAAGAATGAAGCAAGCAAGAGAGACGAAGAAGAAAAAATTACAGTCAATCAGAAGTTGCAAAGAAAAGATGATGAGGGCAGCAAAATGTCACGCTGGGCTGAAGCCAGCTGAATGATGCAAGAATAAGAATGTAACCTGCTTATAAAGCAGGGAAAAATTACAATAGTGAGAATAAACCCATTAATTGAAGCCTGTTGTGTGAGGCTTCAAATACCTTACATGCAATTTTGAGATCCACTTTGTCCTCAAAGTTGCTTTGAACAACTCTTCTGTCAGGGACAATTTTTTACTGCAGTTGATTGATTGACATTTATAGTTAGTTGGAAGTACTGCACTTGATAAAAACAGTTTTCCATAGGAACAATTTTTACTTCTGTTTGTAATGTTCCACTTCTGTAGAGCTTTTCAACTGAAAAACATTGAAAAAATACTCCATGGAAGTTAACAGTTTTCTGTTTTCTTGCCAGTGAGAACTCTGAAGCTTTTTACATTTCATATCATACCTAGCCTGATAGGTGCCTATACCTATAAAATCCAAGGGAAGACAGAAAGAAATAAAGAGCTGCTAAATGAACCAAAAAATGAGAGAAGAAACATTTTTTCAGAATCAGCCCTTAACATGGAGTACAGAGCTCAAGACAAAGAGATATTAGTATCATTATGTGTACTATAGAACTTATTACCTATTAGTTTTGCTGAAATCGCTAGCAATAATCATACTGTCAGAAAGAGAGTTAGTTACTCAGATGAGCTCACAGCTCTGTATGTAAATACCAGACATAGGACTGGGCCTAAAATGGCTCAGCATAAATAGAATACATGTCAATATAGAAGCCTTGAGGCAAAGTGACGTAATTTCCCTCACTTTTGAAGAATGAGTGTATAAAACTCCTAACGTTTCACCTTTGCTGATATCACAGCAAATGCAAGACTTGTGAAAATTAATAATTGGGTCTATAACTGGTTTCCCAATGGCAAGAGGTTTACAGTGCATCCTGTGTATTGCAAACTAGATGTAGTTCAGGGGGGCTTAGTGACCTCTGCTGCAGTCCACTTCTTTCCCCCAGGGTTATAAAGGGATTCATTTTCTTATTCCAGCTCACTGTCTTTGTTTTTATCACACTTCATATTTTGAAAAGTAGAGTGAAAATCTCCCTTGATTCCTGCTTTATCCTCTTTGAAGCACTGATTACACACTCAGCCCTCCAAGGGTTCTCCTTGTCATCGCTCTTGCAGTTTCTATCTTGCCTCTCAGCTCTGATTCTTTGACATACTCTGAAGTCAGCCTGTTATTTTTATATGTTGCTGTATACCAGACTGAAACCTCTGTGCCATGATCTTTATCAATCCATTTCACTGGTTTTGCTATTTTTATCTTCCAGGATAGTTGCTCGTCTTTTGGGTTTTATTCAATATTGTGAACACTACAGGTGCATGTATAAAGGGCATGGATGGAAGATACACTTAAATATAGCACAAGGAACTGTAGCCTGCCTAACGCATTGCTGTTCTGACCTGGGCTCTCAACCTCAGACCTTTCCTATATATATATATATATATGCTTTTAATTAGTCTTAGAAACTGAGAAAACTGACTGAGGGGGATTTGTTCTAGTCCTGATCCTCAGAGAACGCAGACAGAACCTGTGTGTTCCTACAGAACTGGCCTAAACACAGAAGTGTTTTATTAGATTTTTTTTGTTTAATAAACCAGCATTGGTGTCAGGACCTACATTTTAATTCCATACTAGTTTGTGAATTACAATGACTAATGAGTTTTATTTTTGCAAGTTTTAAGTGAAATATAAATATCCCAAGTTTTATTGTTTCTTTTTCAATGCAAAAAATATTTTTTCTAAGAGTTTTCTAAAAGAGTTTTCTAAAAGATCTATCTCAAACTTCCTCACTCAGTTGGTGCAAGGAAAAACATAGTTATGTATATGTAACTTGAGCTGGTGCATAGCATGTACATTGAATATGCTGGATAATTTAAGTGCACTCTTTTCAAAGTCTGATAAAATATGGCTAGCTGGAGAGATTCTTTGTGATATTGCACCTATTATCTGTCCTGACAGACCATATTTATTTCAGTTTGTTGAATCAACCTATTTCACCATGTCTGGATTCACTACATGCACTCTGACATGAGACCTGGGAAATCCTGTGTCTTTCAGATAGCAATCTTTTGGGGAAGCCAACTTTGCAATCCATGGAAAAAATATACTTTTTTAGAGGGGTTATAAGCTGCAGATTTTCATATCATTGTTTTAAACCCATAGAATGTTGCTTGAAACATCATCTTTTTTTTCTTGTTTATCCCTTCTTTTTATTTTATATAACTCTACTGAATTGGTAAAGTAACATGACCATCAAACTTGAGCCAAGCAGCACAGAATAAAACTTGCCAAATCTGTATTTGGACCAGGGTCGTTAAAAAGTAGTTTTTTAAAGCTTTTAAAATTTCGTGCAAAGCTGGAACCAGCGCTGGGAAAGCCTGGGCAGATGGTATTTACTGAATCCAGCTCTGCAGCCATGTGCTAGAGCTGGGTGGGAAAATGGAAATGCAAAACTGTTGAAAATAAAATTCTTCCCAGGGATGTATCCATCACAGAGAAAAGATACTGATTCTGCACTGGATTGGTTAAGTGGGACACCATGATGGGAAGTTAGACACCCTGGGTAAAATCCCCCTGCCTGAATTTGGAGTAAAGGTTTAACCTTTTCAGTTCCATATTCTATATGAATAACTGACCTCAGCGGTTGCCAAGACTGAGGGAGATCTCAGTGCTTCTGCCTCCTCCTACTTTCTTCTAGCCCCTGCCAGGGTCTCCTCCTTTGTCCCGTACTGAGCTGCCTGCACTCTCTGGTAAGCCTGCTGCCATGCCTTGCTCAAGCCTTCTTGTTCCCACAAGCTCTGCTTCCTCCAGTGCTGCCTCCTCACCTCCCTCTGCCCTCTGCCACTCTTGCACCTCCCTGGGCTATGCCACAGGCCAACAGTGCTGCCTTCTCGCAGAACCCTGACTTTTGTTGGGGGCAGAACTAGGGGGCCTGTCAAAGCTGTGTAAACTGAGCTTTGCTTCTTATCTCCCCTTCATCACTGGTGTGACTCCTTAGCAGAGCGTGGCCCACAGGTTGGAAAAGAGTGCTCTAACCAGCAACACATCAAAACTATCTTTCTCTCTCTGAAGCGAAAACAAATGCCAAAGCTGTTTGAGATGATGTCAGGAGGAAGATGAGAGAAAGGAACTCCACTCAAGTTTTGGGTTCGTTTCAATTGATGCAGAATGCAGAACTGACACATCTAACTCCAGGCAGCCAGCGGCATCAGTCTCTGCAGAACCAAAGCCTCCACATTTTCAACAGGTTTTTCCATAAGCTTACTGCTGTGTGACATATAAAAGGGTAGCTGGACAAGTATTCACCTTTGCTACACCAAGGCACAGTGCTGCCGTTAATAACACATGCACACACATACACAAAAAGGCAAAAATAAGAGGTTATTCTGAGTCTGGAAGCCAAGAAGGTTCAGGATTTTTTTCTTGATTCCAACCTGAAAGCTGGATGGATCCTGGCCCTAATTCATCTATTCAGACAAGGACTGGTTAAATTAAGGAACTGAAGGCTTTAAATACAGAAAAAAAACCTCACATGATGTAAATGGTCACTGTTGGGCAATATTTAGAATGTTACAACAGTTTACGTTTAATCTCAGTATATTTTTCCCTGGAATAATAACAATTAACAGTGTGTCAGTAGCAACACTCACCAAGCTCAAGGAGAGAAGGTGAAATAGTATGAGAGTCCCTTGTTTGTTTCTCCTCTAACATTAATTCGGTGAACTAAAAGTCCTTACATACATTTGTTAAACAGAGAGGTACAAAAGGGAAACAAAGCAGCTGGAGATCATTGCAAGGTACAAATGCCTCTTGCCCTGGTCGTTTTAAAGATTTTGATTGTATAACTCAGAACTATTCCATCAGTATAAGACAAATATATAATAACATTTACAACTAACTAGCATAAACTGATAACTCTATGAGACCTTATCAAGTTTGGTTTTGGTCAGTATTTAGCAGTATCTCAGTCATCAGAAGTTTAGCCTGCTGATCCTTGGGTCACACAAAACAGATCTGCACTAAAAAAAAAAACAAACAACCTATTTTTTAATACTGCATGCTACATGGAAGGAAACAATTACATTGCATTTGGGAATGCAATTTTTTTTCTTTCAAGTCAATTTTTTTGCAGGAAAGAAATAGCACTTCATAAAGGAGTACATAAATAAAGAGTACTACACTTCTTAAGATAAATCTGGTGTTGTGGGAAAGATGTGAGTTTTGAGAGTCTTTTAGGATTCCTTCCTATTATTTCTTAAAGGCTGTACTTGTAAACAAATTCCTGAACAGCTTAATTATACAGATGAAGAAATTCCTGCAGGGGAAGGGTCTAAAAGTGGTACAGAATCTCACCTCCTTTTTACTCTAGCTAAAGAGTTGTCTGATCAGTCTTCTTGTGCAATGCTGTTCTGTTCTTAGGAGGAAATGAAATGCTGCTGGCATTGTGAAGATTTATAAGAAAATTCTGTAGTCACTATGGGTAATCACTCTGTTCATGCAGCCTCGAGCATTTGAAGTCTCTTGCTCACCAATATTTTATTTTCTTGTTCAGTATTATTCATCATTATTTTCTGCCCTTCAGATTTATGTTTTTTGTTACTCTTTAGCATAGCACATTATTTTCTGTGGATTTTATGTTCTTGCTCCACTGTCACCACACAGTTCTGTTTTATTTATTAAATGCAACTCTTCCATTATTATATTTATAAGTCATCTTGGGTAACTATGACTATTTTTGTGTGCTTGTTATTTTCCATCTCATGCATGTTTAATTACTGTAACGGCAAGCGTATCTTAAATATTTTTAGCAGACACATAGCACACTTGGCTTATATTGGACAGTGTTTATAAATCATTATGGGATCGGCGCCTTGAGAAGAATTCTCCTCATAGCACATTTATTTGTTTTTGTTTTTGGTTTAGAGTAAAAGGATATTTTTTTTAAGTTGGGCCATGATAGCCATTCTTTGTACAGAGGGAAATTTCACTGAAACAAAGGAGAGCCAGTGGCAGGTCTGGGTCCCACTGATGCTCTTGGAAAAGATCTGAAGTGGAACATGGATAGCACATGGGTCTGTGCATATCTGTCCCCGTCAATAAGACGAGGTATGCCTTTTAGCAGCAACTGTGAAATCCTTACCTAGACAAACCAGGCACTGAAAAGTTAATGGAGCTCAAAAGTCTCTCTTGCCTTCTCCCTCAGTCACAATAGGGTTTTGTTTTATTGTTTTTCCTCCTCTGAAAAAGGAGTGGCTGTGTTTGCCTTAACCACAATGGACCACTATGGACCACCATGGATATGTACAACTCTAACAAGAAGGGAATCTATGCACAAATGAGCCACTGGTGAGTAAAAGAAGAAAGCAAAAAAGCCTTGGAGGGCCATTTAAAGTCTCTGTGTTTCACACTAGCTGCAACTTTGCTTTTTGTAGCACCTTACAGTGAGTGCAAATATCTTGTTCCTTCCTAATTTCAATATGTTTTTGAAATAATCTCCTTCTTTTGAAGTAAAATATCCATTTTCTTTGCAGGTAGCAGTTGCAAAGCGTTGAGTATCTGGGCAAGCCACTTATTATCAACTCCTGTATTGCACACAGGCTTTTATTCTGTAGAGTTGGTCAGCTCTAAATGAACGTTGCAGACATTTATCAGATAGTAGATCTGGACAGGTCTTCATAGTCCTTTCCAGTATGTCTATGTTCCTTAATAGAATTGTCTATGCTCATGAGAACTAACATTAGCCTCCAAGTTTTTCTGTTCTTCATCTTATCTTCCTCTGTTACCTATTCAGATCTGAACTGTGAATCTAATATTCATATTAAAGAGCACTTATTTTTTTCCCAAGAGGGATGCCCAGGCTGTCCTCAGTGACCTGAAACACAGGCCACAGGGAAGACTAGGCTCTGCACATTTATACTGCTCTGTGAGCAGTCTAAACGTATTGCAAGACTAAATGCCATCCACTCCTGCAGCACTTAACAGGGAGGAGCACTGCCCCCATAATCATGGCTACTGTGTGTCCAGAACATTCTGCTAGCCCAGAGGGGCTAGACAGAGGCTCTTTGTCCAGCAGCAGGGTGCTAGCAGGTAGCCCTTGGTGGTGAGATGCATCTTTCCTTGTGTACTGCAGCACAAGCAGCACTGGAGGTTTCCTTGCAGTGTTTCCCCAGATCCAGCCCTGAGGCTGCTGCTGCAGCCAGAGATAAACCACAAAATTAATCCCTAGTCCCTGGTCAGCACCACTCTGTAACAGTGTTGTAGGCACAATCCGGTTTTGCTACTGATGGGGAGTAGCTGCTGTCTGAAATGAGCATTTCACATCCTGACCTGCTCTTACTGGGCACCCATGTGCACTGTCTGCTTGTAATAAGATGCTATTATTCTCACTATAATTCTGTGTTACATTTCAGTTTGCTTTCTGCAAAACAGACCAACTATTTTTGTTCAAACCCAGTTCTAACTATTGTGAGTCCAACTGAAGTCTTGTTTAAAAGAACAATGGTTGAGCTGTAGCCACAGATCACCAGTCATACCTCTTTAAAAAGTCAGGAAAAAGCTTAAAAAATTTAACCTCAGATCGAGTTGTTAATCATGAATACAGGAGGCTGTTTTAGAAAGAGGTTTGCTAGAGCAAACAGCGTGAAAGACCAGCATGAATGCCATGTGAACAGCAGCAAACTCAAAGTAATTGAATGCAATATTCAGGGTTGATGCAGTTATTTATAGATTTGAGATCCATTTAAATTCAATGAGAAATGCAGATTCAGAGAGGCAGAGAATTCCAAAGTTGTCATTTATGACTGAGATTAAATGACGAAGAAATTGTATGTGCGTGATAAAGCTACGTGTGGGCCTAATTTGTGTCAATGTGGATGCACATCAGTAATTGTTTGCATTCGTCCAGGAAAATATAAGGTATTGTGTCAGTGCTAGGTATTACTATTATGAAAACGGATGAGGAGCTGGACAATACACTGAAATAGAATTCTGAAAAATAAAGTGGAATATACACCATTTTCAAAAGCTTTAAAAACATATAGATTAAGTATTTTTTTCTATTAATTTTATTAATTTAGATGCTTGGCAACAAGTTGTTAAAGCTTGCTATATAGACCCATCATTCAAATTTGATCTCATTGGCTAGTAGTGACCAGATCTTACCTTTTCCTTTCTGTCAATATACATCTCTTTAGGTTAATGTAGAGAGTAAAGCATAGTGGAAAATGCAGGAATTGCTTAATATGCCCATAAAGGCTGGGAAACACTGTTCTTGCTAAACATGTTTTACCTTGGTATTTCTTATGCAAACATTCCAAAGACATATTCCTTGTTTAGGGACTGGAATTAGACAGACCACATCTATCCTGTTTTAACAAACACCTTTCCCCCACCCCAGCTCTCTTTCTTTTTACTGCTAAATGTGCATATCCAAATTGAGTCTACATATCCTATAATTTAGGAAGGAATCTGGCTTTGTCATCACTAAATGCAGATTCTGCAACTGAAGTTGAGGTCTTGCTTCTGCAGAATATTTAAGTGTCTGGTTAGCAATGAAATGCCCTTAAATTGCCCTGAAGCCAGTACAAGAGGACAAGACAATAAGTGGCGCTGAATATTCACTAGTGTGTCTTTAAATTTGTTTTGAAGTCTATGATGATATAGAGAAGTAGCATTCTCTTCAGTGCCTTAGCAGAGAGCTCAATTTTAAGATTGAGTGCTAATTTTAAAAATAAATTCTACATGATCTCTTAGTTAAATTCTACTCTTTTTGCACTGGAGCAGGAACAAGTATTTTATTTAGGCATGCTCTAGTTGTGTGTTGTATAAGATAAATGAGGATGACCAGGAAGAGATACAGTCTGTGACCTCAGGACGTTACGTGGGAGGACACAGGAGTCTGGTTGTTGATGGGAAGGCTAAAGTCCTCAGGCTTTTCTAGGAAAACCTAGCCAAAGTAACTGCCGCATTAAAAATAAAAATTGGGGGTTTAGGTTATGAAGATTCACAGGCTTCAAGTAAAAGACCCAACCACAGACTTAGTGTTCCTCTTAGCCTTTACAAACATGGGTTCTTAGTATAGTCCCACTTTGTGTGATGAGGAGCCAGGGACACTTCCCAAAGCCCAGCTGAATTACAGGCCAATAACATCCCCAACAGCACTGCCAGAGTGAGGGCTCGAGGTCCTCAGATATCTCTTATTTAGCAGATTGGTATAAATCCTTATCAACTAAGAATTTTAGCAAATCTGATCTGTATTTACAACAAAGATGCAAATGAGCCCCAAACTAGGCTGTAAAAATCTCCATTTCACCTGCTTCTGCTGATGATCCACATTGTTTCCCTGCCAAGCTGGAGAAACATATATTTAAACAAAACCTTCCAGTTAACACAAGGATACATAGACTTTTGGGCACATAGTCAAGGAGGGAGTCTGCATACCTGAGAGCTTATCTTTTCTTCCTGTTGTGTTAAGTTTTTTAAAAAAATATTGCAGCTCCTGCTAAACCTTGCCTTAAGCAAATATCAGTAAAGCCTCTCTGGAAGGACAGGTAAGAGTAAGGAAAGGGAAAGTATGGAGTGATAATGCTTCACAAGGATGATTGTAGAGATTACAGACATTCAGTTCTTACACATGTACCCAATGACCTTGCTTTTGCACATTTTTTTTCTGATCATATTATTGTCTTATGCAAAAGAGGATATACCATGTCTTCTAAGTAGAAACTACAAATACATTTTGTATGTGCTTTTCTTCTCTGTCTCTGGCCTGCTGCATAGCCACTGTGTGCGGCACAGCAGGCAGCGCGCTGCAGAACCCCAATAGGCAGGAGTATCTCCTACTTGCTTCTAAATCCTGATTCTTCTGCACAGCCCTAGAAAATCTCAATGGTTGTGATATTTAGAACAGTAATGGAGTTCTAATTTCTTGAGTGCCATCAGGAGTGCAATTTGGGGATCTATCAAATGATTTTTTCCCTGACTTCCAGTAACCTGCAGTCCAAAACACTGAGGGGAGGATGATGTTTTGTTGACCTGAGCAGAGTGTTTTTTCTAAAACTGCTGGATGGAGTGCAAGTGCCTGAAATTCCAAGGTGGGGATTAAAGCAGCCTCACTGAAAATTGTCAGGGGAGGTTTAGCCCCGAGTTTTCATCTCCCTGAAGCCACAAGGGTTGTAAATACGTAATTTAGGGCAGGAGCTGACTGAAAAGTGTAAGGACATTGAGCATCTTGAAGACAGCTGACAGAGTGCCTGGGCTCTGGTGCAGTGAACAGCAGCACTGTATACACTTCCAAAAACAATGAATAAATCACTTGTTTATTCAGGAAACCTATACCCTATAGAAACAAAGTTGACATGGCTTGTAAACTGCAGGGAGAGTACTTCCATGGCACTTTTTAAAATAATACCTCTATAATTTTCTGTTTCTAGAACAGTAAATTCTGATGAGATTTAAAATTAAAGACTTCTTTCCTACCTAGCTGTAGATTGGGCTGTGTCAATCTGTACAAGTACAATTGGAGATCAATCATCTGTTAAAGAACATTTGAGGCCAATGATGCCCAAAGGTCCATACTGACCTTCACTGCATGTATAAATATGCCTACTAAAGAACTTCTTATTCCAAGGATTGCAATTCTTTATTTGCAGTTTATATGAGCAGTTTTTTGTAAGAAAGAGTAAATTCCTCATCAGCCTCCACACTCTGGAGTCAAAAGATTTTACATTATGTAGCACATCTGTGGTGTGTGAGTTGAACCAACTAAGCAGACACCCCAAGGAGAAAACAGCATCTCAAACCAATAATTTAACTACCTGACCACCTTTTCTTCAAAGATGATTGCTGTGTGAAAATCAAGATCTTCTGCAGTACCTCATAGTAGGCACCCAAAAATCAGAATTTCCAGTTGTTTTGTAGCCCACAGCCAAATACTAATCTCTTCGATCATTGTAGAGTAGTAATTGAGTAGAACAGCTGCTAGTCCAAAGAATTTTCATGGACTTCAGATCTTGTCCTAAAGATTTGTTATTGAATCTAAGTTATTGAAGTTATTGAATCTAAATGAAAACAAATGGTAAGGCTCTGATACCATGTTAAGCAATAGTTACACTAGGGAAGTATTTGTATTTTTTTTTTTTTCTCTTTAAATACTGCAGTGTTCTGGGAGACTTCAGAGTTTGCTGGAGTAATACTGCTTTTTCTCCATCAGCTGTATTTATAATTCTGTTGTTTCTCTAAGCCAAAATAGGCAGCCAAGCTTACTCTTGTTACTGTTATTGTAACAACAATACAAAAGTTAGGGCATTTTTCAAAATGAAGCCCAGTGGAAATAATCCATTTTTGCAAGCAGAGAGAGATAACATGATCAGGCTGGCTACAGTCACGTAGTCAAGTCACAGTCCTTAGAAAGCTTCCAGAATATGCAGCAGTCATCAAATTCTTAGATGTCAGTCAGTCTTTTAGGGTATGGTTAATAAACAGTGACCTGATTAATAACCTGTAATAACCTCTAAATTAACAGCCAGAACCCCCTAGAGCCACCATCTCTAGTAAACAGATTGTGATCCTTTGCTGGTATCTTTCAATGCATTGAAGACAGTGTTGTGTTCAGCAAAATACACAGTTTCTTCTTGATTCAAAACACAATTTTATGAAAACTGAGTTCAAATTTCCAGCTAAGCGGGTGCCTACAGACACAGGCATCTGTCAAATCTCTCAGAATCATCTAGATAATATACATACATCTTTTGAATAGCTTGCTTCAAGGCGGGGGGGGGGTTGTGATTTTTTTTTTCAGTACAGAAGTTGGTAGCTACTGAAAGAATCTGTAATGAGGCAAATAAGGAGTATTTATCCCAGTCATTTTTTGTACCTTACTGAGGGCTGTTTTATCATTATGCTACTTACCAGAACTTTAAACAGAGAAAGACATAGGGAACGAAGGAGCTTGAAGGTGCATTCACAGAGCCTAATATTAGCCTCCAGAAGATAATCTATCCATATTTGTTCC
>NW_010106135.1:0-44355 GCF_000699245.1 Pterocles gutturalis | reverse complement strand
TTGCCAGAACACAGGTCAGAAACGAAGCTGAAATTCAGTTGGTTTGACTTACCCTCTGGAGTAAGTGTGTCTTACTACAGTAATTATAGGAGGGAGATTAGCTCAAATCTCTGGATCCAGTTACATATGAATTTAAACCCTGAAAAAGCAAAGCAGGAAGACACAAGCCTAAATCCATGCCTCTGTAATTCTCACTTAGCTTGGACAATTCACACCTAATATCACTTATTAGAAAAAATTAACACAAACACCTTTGAACAGTATCATCTGCCAAATCCTGAGACAGTGCTCAGTACTCATGAGCAAAACTTGTGCATGTCCTACATCCATTCAGCTGTGGGTAGAATTAGTCATGCTGGTTGACAGAGTTAATTGAAATTCAGTCTTTTTCTCCTTCACTGAGTTACTGATTGACTTTGCTTTTACAGGTCTAAATTATTCATTGAAGAACCTATGAAAATGAATTTCAGCCTCTTGGTCATTTGTGAAATGTCCACTGTGACAGGGAAGCTTGTGATTAATTACGGGAATTGCTTTTGTTACTTCCTTTCTTGAAATGACCATTGCAAACTTTTCAAGCAGGAGGATAATGCCGAATACACTGCCTTTTCAAACATCACTTGAGGCTGGGGGGTGGGGGAAGAAATAATCTGATTTTCACTGGCAGGATGTCATACACCTATATGTATACAAAAAAAAAAACCACTGCATTTCAAGTGGAGATGCATGTACACAGGTTTGAGCTTATTGACCAGATGTTAGGTGAGACCTGTTGAAAATTTCATTCACTGTGGACTGAGAAACCAGATGAATTTATAAAGAAATACACAAAGAATGGAGGATGAATTTCCTTAACACAGCAAGCAGCACAAAAATATTCATCTGCAATTAGAAAACAATTTGAAACTCAGATTAATTGCTGATTAAAAAAATAAAAAATAAATCATCTTTGAATTCAGTCAAGTGGGCTGTTATGACATGCCCCAAATTCAGCCTGCTAGAAAAGCTTACCTTAGTCCATGCAGTTGGTCTTGCTCATTGTAAAAGAAGTATTCACATGCTTGAGAAGCATTTCTATGTATGGGAATTGAAGTCAATTTAAAAATTTATTAGCCAACACATATCAGCTTACTTTTTCTTAATCATAATAGCTTTTAATAAATTTATTCTGCTTTATCAGAGGCAACCTGACAGTGGGTAAAATCTTAGTGCTGATAACAAATCATTGAGCTGTGCACATACATAAACCAATTGAAACCTCAAGCATCTCTAACATCCTCTTATTTGAGACAATTAGGTACACACATTCCTTTCAGTGACACCAGTTACACTTAATGATATGGGTAAATGCGGTGTTTATAGCTCCTCCTGTACTGGGGCTACAGATTTTGTGTTGTGATATTGTAGGACAGAAAAGACTGAAAAGTACCCAGGATGGACTAAGAATTTACAGATCTCCTAGCAAGAATGCATTGCCATGTGTTTTTTAGCCTTAGATGATTTTCAGCAGATGGCACTGTAAGAGCATTTGAACTGAATTCCCAAATATGTTCCACATATTATGTTGTAGATATAAATTAGTCTCTAACATCGAAATTTGACATTTCAAGATAAATGTCTCTATTTTAATGTTTTTTGAATCAGTGGGAGAGAGGATATCAACTAAAAAATAAAGTAATATATCAGTGGTTTGGGATACTTCATTTTTGATTGTTCCACATATCCAATAATAACATGGTTATTTTAAATTAAACTAAAATGCAATCCAGCCTTTTCTCATACATCTATAAGATTTAGTTTTTAGAGTAATGATGATTAAATGCATGTTATGCACTTCATGGGAGGAGAAAATGTCAAACTGGGGGTTACATTTTCTCTCTGGATATTTGACCAGTCTTGTGTGAAAGTGAGAAGAGAATTGAGCCAGCCTATCTATCAGTCTCTATTGAGCATTTCTTGGAAGCCCTTTGCTCTACTGTCTAAAGCCTTTACACGTTGATAATCATAGTGGATATGGACATTTGGCTTTGGATCAATATTTGTCTTTGATCTCAGTCTTTCAAATATTAAAGCTGAATACAAGAGCATTTAACTCCATTCTCCAAACACCAATTCAGTGTCCAGTTGAACCACTTCTTATCCCTCCTTCATGCCAGTGTCTGATCCCCTTTGTGATTCATCCCTTACACCTCTTATTCCTTTCTCAACCATCAGTTCTCCAATTGCTTTGTCTTAAACTAGGTGTTTTCTCCACAACTCTTCCATTGTTAATTCTCAGTGGGCCCCTCATTGCCACCTCCATCATCTGTTACTTTGCATGGGAACTGCAGCACTGGGCACTGTTGTGGGATTCTAGCCCACTCCGACACTCCTCAAGGAACCAAAGATACTAAGTGAAAAGCAGACATGTCAGGGTTAAAAGTGAAGTGAAAGAATTGTTATGGAATATATTATAGTCACAGAACAACAGAATATGGGTTCAAAAGAAATAAGAGTTCTGAGAAAAGCTGAGAACATACATGGTATTTCTGAATCGTTAGCTGATCCAATTGTTACAGTTTGTTAATACAGAGCGGATCAGTGAATTTTCTGTTCAAGATGACAGGTATTTTTGACAAATCAAAATTTGAAAACAGTAATTTTCCAGGAAAAATAAAATAATTATTTTTTTCTTTTCAAATGTCCTATTTTTTTTCAAACTTCAGAAACACTCTTAACCTTTCAAATTTCTCTATCTCCGCATACCATTCTTCTTTCCAGAAAAAAAAAAAAAAAAGAAAAACTTGAAGCAGCTCAGAATTCAACACCAGCATCTTTAGGGTGACAATTCCATATAGCATATGAGAAACAGCTATTCAGAAAGAGAGCAGGTTATGGTTACCGCTTGGAGTTAGGTTTTCCTGATACCTTCACCGACTTGTGGACTGTGAAGATAATGCTAACTTTGCCTGACAGAATAATGGGAACTCTTTTCATAGAAAAGCAGACAGATAATAAGAATAGTGACTGTTGAAGACCTGTGTGCACCTTCAATAAGTCCCTCAAGGAATATGGGAATTACTTTTTTATAAAGCACTTTGGTTTTCATTTAATTGACATACTATCTATAGCTCTGACTCAGCACTGCACTTGGCTAATTTCTGTGTGCTTTTGCTGAGATGAATAAAACAACAAATGTGCTTGAAGTTCATGAATCACAGCAATGTTGAATTGCCTTCTGTTCTGCAAGGAGCCCACCACACCTCAGAATTCAGTGCCCGAATGATGAAGCCTGAGTGAGTCTGGTGAAGTATGAGTCTGAGACATTTGTGAAGAAAGAAGACAGCTGAATATCTTCAAAGTCAAGGGGTAAACATGCAACGAAACAAATGGATCATACATTGGTGGATATGGGTAGGAGAGCTAAGAAGTATATGTGAAGTGTCAGAAGAATTATGGCTGGTAACATTTATGTTAAACATAGTTGGTTGGTGGGTAGATGACATGACAGGGACAGACCAGTTGATTGTCCCCATAGGCCGTAGCTGAATTCAGAATGTTGAATGGAGAGTATATGGAAACAACCAAGAGTTCTTTGTGTGAATAACCAAAAAAAAAAAAAAAACAGGAACAAGTGCTCCTTACAGAGGAGTCATATTTTGAAGATCGATCACAAAGACTTTTCAGTTTGGCTATTTAAAGATGTATAAAACAGTATTGGTGGCATATTATACCTGATAAATTCATCTGGCTTCCATGATGCATCTATCAAACCTCTTAGTCATACAAGAAAATCTGGGAATTATCTCACTAAGTCTGCTTGAATAAGCCTCTTTATAATGCAAAGGAATAAATGACCTTTAAGCTTAGATTTGTGTAACTTTCATAATTTATCTATGCATCGTCATGAAAAAGATGTTATCCCTCTCCCTGTCAAGGGAAATTATTATTTTTATTAAAATCTATACACTTATTGCATTCAGCTTAATGTTAGGAACACCAGAAGTACAACAACAGACCAGTCCAGAATTCTGTCTCAGTGCAGGTATCCAAACCTACTGCTGAGAAAAAGTCCCCTCAAAAGTAAGTAAATTTGACATGGTTTTTTGCTGGGCTAAACCAGGATGAATCATATAGGAACTATAAAGGCCATATTACATTGCTTTTCCAGAAGTCATTAAAAGTACAACATTGCTTTGGCTTTTTCCCAAGGAAATAGTATATGTTGCATCATGCTATGTAACTGTCTATTTGTCTCCAACCAATAATTCTTGAAATTGTGGGCTAATTTCAGCCAAATTTGAGCACTATGGAGGGTGATATGGGGCACATAGTTCACATGTTTCATGAGATAAACAGAGGAGTAGAAGACAAAGACTTTGACCTGCTGAAGGTCTGTAGTGTCAGATCAGCTGTATTATTAGACATCAGACACCTCAGGAAAGAGACCTTGTGACACACCCAGTGCCAGAAGGCTTGCTTGGAATTTGTGTTTAATTGGGTATTGGCTATTACAACCACAGGTCACAAAAACACAGGACACCAAGCTCCAGTCTGCATGTCCACAGCAGTAGCTGCTTTTCAGAAGCCTTTTTTTTTTTTGTTTTCCTCTCAATATCTGTCTTTTGAAGATATATGCTTTCTTACACATTTTAGAAACCCAGACCTTTGTAAATAAACCTAAATATACAATTATAATGGAAAATCTGTGTTTGCAAGGTTCAAAACTGGTCCCACCTCATTGTTTTTTGCAAACTGATTATATTCCTTTGGCACATAATTGCACACCAACAGATTTAAAACTGAAGAACTGTACCTGATTTAGTTATCCCTGTATAAAGGATAACTGTGCAGTGAGTTGTTAACAGTGGCAAATGGCTTATTAGTTACTTGATATAGGTGAATGAGTGGTTATTACTTTCCCCGATGTTTATGCTAATTTCCTTAAAATTTTTGTCAAAAAAAATATAAAAGAATAACTATGCTGCAGCTTATTCAAAGATGTCTGTTCCTGAGCAAGGCTGCAGTGGGATTATGCGGCAGGAATCTCTAGAGACACTGTGACTGACTCACAACAGCACTGGCTGAAGAGACTGAATATTTCCCTGTAAACACAAGAATTTATTTCAGATTAACAAGAAAAGTAGAAGCATTTCTTTGCTTGGGAGAACTTCTATGCAAGCAGAGATACTGTCTCAATACAGCTGTCTAATTTTTAAATTTTATTATCTGTGCAGCATTTTACTGACAACAGAAATTCCCCCCAAAACAGCTATTTTTCTCTCTGTTACTTATTTCTGCCTCCAGAATGTCTTTTGAAGGTAATGCCCATTCTTCTTTCTCTCCCTTTAATGTTGCATCCTTATTTGGGAACATAAACATTTCTTCAGGTGTTTTAAATTGTTTGTCCTGAGAATAAAATCACCCCCAAACACACTGCCCAAACTAGTAGATGGAACTCTAGTAGCAGTAACTTAAATACTTTTATTATTTCCAGTGCATTTTAGACACATTTAGGTCAGTTCTTATTAATCGCTTGCTTTGCAGACATTCTCGTATTCAATAGGGACATGAACCAAGTTAAGTGCATCATCATCCTGAAAACATATTAAGTGATTCTGACATTTATGTGAGGAAAGTTGTCCCTTTTCTGCAATAGATCATTTAAGATCTGTTTAGATATTATCACACAGGAAAGCATTTTCAGTTCAATGTTCTTGCTTGTTTTTTTTCAGCCATTCACCTCTTCCCCTACAAGTCAAACCAAGTATCTTTGAGCTTTTAAAGATGGGGACAACTGGAAAAAAACCAAAACACCACGGATATCGGAAAATGTCAGAGCAGAGGCCTTGGTATATAAGCTGCATATAGACTTCTAGCAAAGTGCAGCTGTGTAGGGGGGTCAATGTGGCTTCTAAGTCACTTTGGCTCAGCTGTTAAATGTCCCACGGTAGTCTTTGACCCTTGATCCTGGTTCTTCCTGATACTGTTTAGCTGGTGGCAGAGTCCTATATAGGTCTGTCTACATGATTTAGACATGTTTCTTAAGCTTCACATTTGTCCACCATCCACATTTTTTTGCTCTGAATCATGCCCTTTTCAAATGCAGGATGGATTTTGGCATTAACAGTTCTCTGCCCCCTTCTAGTTGCAGCAGATCTCCTATGCAGAAGCAGAGTGGTTAAAGACAAACACGCACATATCACACATAGCAAGAAAACAAAGAGAGGTTAACTATGTACAAACACATATCACGCATTGCAAGAAAACAAACACACAGGATGAAAAAAAAGACGTGAAGAGCCTGTGAAGTTCTGGCAGAACAGTGATTCACCACTGGGAAACTGTGATATTTGTGGGAACCCTCACATCCACCGCAGGCAAGAAGGAGACCAGCACAGTAGGAAGCTCCGGAGGGCTTGCGGAGGAGAGCGCAACGGCAGGTGCTGGCTCACTCCTTGGCTATGTCCCAAGCTCTGCACTAAGAAAAGTGGGAGAAAGGGACGGGGAAAACCAGCTCCTCTCCTGACCAGCTTAGGTGTGAACAACCAGGCTACTGGCGCTGCTGCAGTGGAGCTGCTCCCACTGCTGCGGTGGTTGCTGCCTGAAGACTGGAAATCAAATATCACAGTCGATTTTTAGGTCAGCTAGAGACCTTTGCCTGTGAGGATATGGCATATTAAGCAAGGATGTGAAGTCTGACAGAAGCTCAGGCTACCTGTATTTATGTAACCTATAAATTATGGTAGCCTCCTTCATGCATGGCCTGGGATCTTCTCTCCAAAATGCCTCTGTTCCTCACCCAGTCTGTGTTTTGAGGACTTTTTAAAAGCCACATATGACTATGAGACCTTTGAAGGTTTCTCTTACAGCTGTCTCCTATAACTTCTAGTAATTCTTGTCCCAGCTAAACAGATACCATAAATACTGCTTTAATCCTTTTACCCAGAAACAGTGAAAGGACCACCTTTTACCCTACCTACAATGAGGAATAAAGGCCTCATCCAAGATCTGCAAAGCTCTGCAGCTTCAGTTCACAGTAATTTAGGAGACAATTTTATTTTATTCCAAACTGTATGGATACATAGACAGGAATATTAAGACATTCAAAATTTCAAAGCAAAGCTCAGTTTCATGTATGTCCCTTTCAAACCCATTTAAAACCTGTTTAAACCTCCACCTCTTCGTACAAAGCAAGAGCGTAATCTGAAAAAGTAAACAAGGTTTTGACATAACAAAGACTTTCTACATGTGCTTAACTATACACACAGCATTTAATCTAAATTTCAGTGGCATACACAGTGGTCTGTAATGGTATACACAAATCTACAGGCTTGGGGCTTGTTTAAATTTCAGCTTTGTAAGAAAACTGTAAACTAGGTAATTTCTATGAGTCAAAATTTTTTGACAAAGTGTTTTTTAGAAGGGATAGTTTTGTGTGCGTATATGGAGCAGGGAGCTCTGTAAAGAATAAGTAGAAGTACTATTACCAATATGCTTGTAGGAGGCAGCGCCAATTATCTTTAGGGTATACAGGGGTTTTATTTCCCTTACTCCTCCTAACACCACTTACTGCAGTGTCTGGTCATGTAACAGCAGACAAGCTGCATCATTACGGAGCCATCACATGTTTTTTATAGCTTGCAGACATGGCAAACCAGTGTGGGTCACTGCAAATAGTTTGTTCTTTGACCCAGAATCATATGGAAGTGCAGCTTTTCATATTGTGTTTGTTTGAGAGAAATGCCCAAAAGCTATTTTTATAAGTTGAAGAAAAATTTTATTTGAATGTGAGCTAGAATGTTAACTCCAGGTACCTTTCAATTTTTGTGAGGATCTGGATTTGATGTCATTTGGGGCATAGACATGAGTCAAGGCTTGTAAGTCTGGCCCCAGTTTAAGAATACCTAAAACTGTGCTTTTAAAATTAAACATGGATTGTTTAGCAAGCTTGTGCTTACTTTAACAAATGCAGGCTATTTACTTCTTAGAGGCAAACTCTCTCAGCATATATTCTGTAATATCTTTTTTCAGGACTTGTTTTTTTAGTCCTTCTCTGTTCTCTGACCTGCTCCCAAGTGCTTGGACCTCTCCCTCTCAGGCTGCACTGTCAGATATCTCAGATTACTTCTGAAACTTGTGGCTCACTTTTATTTTAACAAGGTTATTTTATTTTGCAGTCACTGATGTTTTTCTTGACCTTGTCTTCTTTCCCTACAGGGTTGTAGGTTGGTGGCTTACAGTTCAAACAAAAAAAAGAAAAAAAAAAAAAAAAAAAAAAAAAAAAAAGAAAGAGTGGATGTAAGATGGATACAAATAACTGTAAAATGTGTAATGCTTCATACAATTTATTCAGCATGGTGCACTTTCAAAATTAATTATACCTAACAGACAACTAAGACTGAGGGGTTTTATGTGAGGGACTGAAGCTAACATATATAAAAGCAATGGTTTCTCAATGACCTGAAATTTTAGTAGAATGACTTATTTGAGAGTAAGATCTAAAACCCCCCACAAGGAACAAAGTTGAATGCCATTAATTTGAAGAAATTATACCTTTGGCTGCTTTTTCTGGAACATTCTTTTCAGACTGCCATTATATCACTACTTCCTTTCTGAAATGGGCCTGGGGAATATAGGATTTTTATTTGCTGTTTGTGTGGGTTTTATATGGAAAGATTTGATATGAACTGCAACTGACATCATTAAGCCCCTTTTGTATCTAGGATACCAGTACAAACTGAATATTTGTGATTGAAAGTATTCACTATCCTGAACAGAATTCAGTTAATAATTTATGTGGGTATACACATTGATTCCAATTAGCTACACTGCACTCTCCTAAATCCAGCCCACAAGTTATGACTGTGGTGTTTTACGTGACATGTAAGAAGCACGGGCCAAAAGCATTACTACCACATGCAAAAAAATGTGTTTCTTCAGCACTGCGAGTAGTTCTGGCAGACTCTGCAAGGTCTGAAGATGTATCACAGCAATGGTTAACCTGTGTGCTGTTTGCCAAAAGAGCACTGTAAAGAAGCGAAGAGAAATACTTTTTACAGTAGGCAGCCTACTGCTGGACTGAGAAAAGCCAGCTGTACCTACTTTGTAAACTATAATGACTTTGACTAGATGAGACCAACCAACAAGAATCAAGTTAGTACAAAGACAGCATTCTCTGCTTACAGGATGTGACAAGCACCCCAGCTCCTAGATTCACAGCCCACTCTCCAGGTTGCCTAGGTTTGTGGAGCCAACAAAGTCAGCAGAGGTTGCTGAAGATCTGACGTTTTGTCTCCAGACAACTTAGACCTAGAGCTGACAAGTCTAGGAAATTTTACGCACCTGGAACACCACAAATTCACGGCACAGAACAGAGGACAGTAAACCCAAAACAGACAGAGAGAGAAAAGTTGGGGGTGAACTTAGATATCTAGGCCCAGATAATACCTTATATATATATCTTAAATATGTGTCTCAGCTGAACACTAGAGGCATGTTTACTCTGCTTCGATGGTCCTGTTAGGCTACAAGTCTGTTCAGAACTGCCCCATCTGAGCACCTCAGTCCTAGTATACTTTCAAACCAAATCCTCCTTGTCTATTTAACATCTTAATCCACCAGATGATTTCCAAAGATCCTTCATGGACCAGCATGATCAAGGTCTGTAGTGAAAATGGCAGCAGATTCTTTTTTCTTTTAAAAATTATGGAAGACATAAAGCTCATCATTTATATCACAGCCCTGACCTAAGCAGTAGGAGACTTGAGTTGAAACAATTATTTATTTCATAACTTAAAAACTATCATTTTGAACTTCAAAATAAATGAAGGTAGCTTGAGTTGACCCTAATGGTTTGAGCACTCAGCTGGGAGAGAAAAACCATTGGATTTTGTTTTTCTGATCACATTATATATTACTAATTATATCACAACCACATTATTAAAAAACAGAGAATGAGTGTTAAGTTCCATGCTGTACATGTGCTTGACCTAAGAGGAAAAAACAAAACCAACCAAACAGAAACTCACAGCCAATAATGTACTTAAACTGACATTTGCCAGAGGTTTAACCACATGGGGAGCAAACACTTGTTCTGTGAGGACAGAACTTCATTCCCTCGAAGAATTGCCACTCATTTGGACAACAAAAAGGAGGTGATCTGGTCTCTATGGGTACTAAAGAAAGGACCCATTTTTTCTCTGTGTGTCTCTTACTAAAACCGTGTCCTAAGATAACATAAAATTCCTGCATGTCATCACATGAAAACAGAGGCTTCATACTAAGTAGAGTCTATTGTCTTAGCAGCTGAAACTGCAGAACAAAAAGCCCCAACCCCCACATCAGATGAACAAGATTAGAATCACAAAGTGAGTATTCAAAAGCAGGGAAGTGACAGAATGAAGACTGCCAGAATTTTCTTTTTAACAATTTTGTCTGTAAGTGTATGACTGCGTATTATCAAAAGGTCACCAGCCTTCATTTCTTGCACAAGAGTGAATAGTTAATATATTCAATTTAATGAGTAGTTGTGCTTATTTTCTTCTTATTGTTGTGTAGATAGCTCCATGCCCTAATACAATACATTTTGAAAATTTCAGAGCAGTAAGAGGTGATATTAACCTCAGTTTTATGGCTCTGGAACTAAGGTATGAAGAAAATGAGATGCAAGGTTTTCACTAATTTCAAATGACAATTTGGAAATAATTAGAAGTTCATTTTTCACAGCATATGAGCTTGTACGGCACGTTATATATGCGACAGGATTTCATTTGCAATTGCCATTGACTTTATCTAAGAATCAGACATTAGTGTCTCACATTAGATACACAGAAAACAAAAAACATGCAGTTTGTAGTTTTCCATGAGAAGTTTAGGTGAAACAACTTGCCAATAACTTCTCACGCACATTATGGAAAAGCAAAAGATGATACCACATTTCAAGGGTAGCACCAGGAAAGTCTGTTTGATGCTGGGAGTAATAAAGACAAAGGATGGATCCTTTGGAGATTTAACTCAGTTTCTCTTGATCATGTGTGAACTGTGATTTTCATGACATAACAAAAAGCATGCCCTTACAATAACCCCCCCAAGAACATCACATCTGCCATTGCTGCAATGCTTGTGGTGGCTGGAAAGATTCTCACCATATTGTTGATGGGCATCATTCAGCTTTGTCCCTCAACATTGTTGAAAGACTTTTTTTTTTTAAAATACATAGTCAGCTTGAGTCAAACACCCAGTCGGGAAAAAGATTAATCTTTATGAACGACATATATCAAAGTTTTCTGGTAACATTTTCATTTTATGCATATAGTGTGTGAATTTATGCTAATTATACAGAGAAAATTCTGCATCCAACAGAAAAGATTGGCTATGCATTTTTTTTTCTTAAAGAGGGAAACACTTTCCCCATTACATTTCTAATACTGAAAGTAACCTTAAAAATAATGTAGTTTGATACAAAGAGTAGAAATAGCTTTTTTTTTTTTTTTTTTTTTTAGACTAAGGAATGACCATGTTGCATTTACTAGTTTCATCTCAAGATAGGAAACTGGAATCCTTTGTGACAAAGCACACATGAAAGAGAGACAGAAAGGAAATGCATACTGAGCTGGACACTTCTAGCCTCCTTATGTTGTTCCTATTTTATGCTGTTGCAACTGAACTTGATTTGAATATGGAGCTATTCCATGTTGACATATATGAAAGGAAAAGGAGAACTGTGATCCTCCTCCATGGTTTCATTCTGCCAGAAAATAATGGATGCACATCAGAAGCACATTAACTGTAGAAGTCAGTTTACTGAGAAAATATTAAATAATTTAAAAATCAAGTCTTTTTTATCACAACAAAACAGCTATTAGTGTAGTCAGATCACTCATGCAGGTCTGAGAGAGTGCATGTGCTATGTGTTAATAGTAATCACATTATTAATGCATACAACTTGCCTGAGTACATAATAGCTGTCATCTTATATTTAATCTGTGTCATCGGCAGACAAAACTACACACTGCTTTTAAAGCAGCTAATTCAGGTTAGCTATCACTGTGGAAAACTGTAGTCAAGGCAAAAGAAAATCAACTTTACCTCCATGTCAATAAACACAGAAAAGCTTAGACTCTTCCTTGACATGCTCCCACAGCTCCTTGACCAGCCAGTGAAGAAGAACTACCCAGTGTGCTAGTTTAATCTCCAGATGGATGGTAATTCAAGAGCACCTGATACATATCTTGGTTTAGCTAAAAGAAATTACCTGTTGTCTTGACAAGAGAACATCTTGGTCCTGAAAAAACATCAGGGAATCATGTATATGTTGACTGAATTCCTGACACCACCTTTTCTTCCAACATGCTGAGGTTTCCGTATAGGTATCTCATTCTAGTCCTGGTAGGAACATACCTTGTCAGCAACAAAGGTCTTAGATGTTTATCATGTAGATGATTATATCTGAGCTAGTCACTACATAGTCCTCTGTAATTAAGGAAAATAAAAACGGACTTCCATAAGTGTCAATTTTTCCTCCACCAACAAAGGTAACCTAATGAAAATAACTCAGAAATTATACGTTGTAGATGGCTGAAGCTGGAGAAGATGAATCCCACCCAAAGCGACAAGACTGTAAACAAATCACTTATATCTGAGAAAAGGGGTTTTGTTCCAATTAACTGAAAAACACAGGAAAGAACCTGCTCTGTTAATGTTATCCAAGATGAGGAAATGCACCATTAGAAGTCAGCTGTGGGTTTAATGAGTGTCCAACTTTCTCTTATTTTCCCTTACACATATATGTTGACTACAAAGCAGGCAAATTTATTGAGCATGTCAATCATGAAGTTCTGAAATGTGCTTTTAGAGAATAAATAGTAATTTGATTTTCCTAATACTAAAGGAGAGAGTAGCATTTTATTATGCTGATGACTCCTATGGTTACATCATCTTGCTAACAGCGTCTACCTGGACAGTATAATGACATAAATTCAATCCTGAACGCAGTGATGCCCTTCATTTTCTCAAAGTAACTGACACTGCTGGTCATTTGGGTTCGAAGGTACAGACTACTGCCAGAATTTTCTAAAACTACAATTTCTGTTAGTATAGCTCTGAGCTCTAACTACAGATACACTGGTCATCAAGCTTTTCACGTATCAGCTTTCTTTGTGCATTCTTCTGATGCATTTGTATAACTAGAGGTGGATGCCCACAATTTAAGCATAATGTCCATATGGGAGCACCTACTATTATAATCAGTGGAGATCTAGGGCAGAATTTCATTGCATAAGCATAGGCATCTGGCATAATTTGAGGTGCTACAAGGAATTTTATCAAGGTTCCATCTGCAAAATGTCTCCCATCCTCCTAAATATCTAACTCATACAGTCAACAATGCTCAGAAAGTGACTAAACTCATCTTAAAGTGACATATATTTAGTCAGCTGACATGTTTCCTGGGCTACTACAGGCTCAGATGGGCAGCTAAGGCAAATCTGGGTAATGTGTAAGAGGAGGCTGAGGTACAACATCCTACAATTGTATGGCCCACCACTGTAGTCACTAACTGTAAAGCCAAATTCCAGGCTTTCACATTAGTAATTTTTCATTGTCATCTAAATGAAGCAGGCAAATGATGTACTTAGGTCGAGGTTAAACTACCAGTGTCCAGATATGTAACTTCTTGTGATTTGAGTCAGTAGACAGACGAATGAGCCAAAATGCCTGCTGTCTTTGGCAGACAGATATTAACTATCCACACCATCACTGAGTAAAATGGTGATTATGTGGTCAAAGTCAGGGTCTTAGAACAGAGGAAAGGTCAAAAGATTTCAGACTCCTCTGAAAAACCCATAGTCCACTGCTTATCAATAAAATTATAAAACAAATTATAAGATGAAGCAAGATAATATTAACTATGAAGAAATCATATATTGTAACATAACTATGTTTGATATATGAAAATAAATCTATTAAAAAGAAAGGCATTGCTGAATTCTGCGGATTTTTGGACCAATAGCTATTAAGATTTCAGCTGGATTTTTTTTTCTACTAGCTGCTGGTTTATTGCATAATATAAATAAAGACAATTAGCTTTTAAATTCCATTCTTCTTCTTGTGTTGGCACAGAACAGAAGGTAGGTGGTAGGATGTGGGTGTGGAAATGCTTAGGGGAATAAGGCAAAATGATTGAAAATTAAATTAGTTTGGTAGCAATACTTATATTATAAAATGAAATCATTCTCTGGTTAAGAGAGACCTAGCTGTTCCCTGTCTGAGATCTGAACCTTATAGTTCAGTGTCACCAAAATATATTTTTAAAAAAATCGAATAAGAAATAGTGACTAGAATAACTCCTATAGAACTTACTGCTCTTCTAGAAACATAGTAGTGCCATGACAGTAACCAAGATCATACTTATTATGGACATTATGGTCTACGGAACTATGCAGGAATCTTTCCACCTCATTTCTGGTATCCTGAGAAGTACAGGGAGACCTCTGTAAGCACATACTCACCTTATCACCTCAAAGCCACAGAGCGGTCAGTAGAAACAGAAATGGATTTGACACAAAAGCAGGGATACATTGTTCCTTTGTCTTCTCTTAGTCTTAATATGAAAATGCTTCCCATCTGCAGAATTTAACCCAAGCTTTGAAAAAAGTAACCCCTGAGCCCAGCTGAGTAGGTCTGTATCCATAATGTATGATGAGCCACAGATCTGTTTCCCATGTGCACACTGTCTCGTCTTCTCTGGTAGGTATGCTGGTATGATACTTTTATCACATTTTAGAAATATCACTGGAATCAGACTTCTGATGGCATTCTCTTATTTATGATGTTCCTATTGAACCAAAAATATAAAATAAGGAGTCCCAAATTATAAAAAGTAATGCAGAAACCAAGTAATTCTGAATCACAAGTGACTTGCAAAAGAAAGTCTAAATGATACATCCTTGAAATTAGGTCTGTCAGTCTATGGAACAATCTCCCAAAATAAATCATTAAAGTCCCCTCTCTCGGGATATTTAATACCAGGTTGGGTGAAACCTCAAAATCCTGTAAAACCAATCCAAAGTTTGCAGAAGAATGACACTGGTAATTTGGCAAGTCTGTACAAGACTCCTCCTCTATACAAGTAAACACTGATGCTATGTCTGACCCTTCAATGTTGAGTGCTGCTTTTATTACTTGAATTTTACTCTGCCCAGCTGTATACTGCTTTTGTTTTACTTATTGCTACATTAATCCTGATTTCTTTAAAGCAGACTTTGTTGATCATCATTCACTCTGTTCCTCCAATATCTAAAGCCTTCTCAGTTCCCATTTGCAACTGCTTGACCTTCAGTCTTAATTCTGAACAGTGTGATTTCATAATCAGACTGACTTTTAAGTTTACAATAATAAGTTTTAAGGGGAACTTGACTCTGCCTATTTTTTCATCTCAGAAGTAAATAATGCAAGAACAATTACTGGCAACATGACAGCAGCTCTGACAGCTTGTTTCAAATTATGTGCTTTGTAGTTGAATAGAAGATAGTGGTTATGTACACAATTCTTACCTACTATCTCAAAGCGCTATACAAAGAAAGAGTAATTTCCATACTATGTTTTAAAATACCCACTTATTTTTTCTCTTTCATCTAACATATTTTTGCTTCTTTAAGCAAATGTCTTTCCAGTTCTGACCTCCAGATCAGTTCTGATTCATAGATAAGGAACATTTTCTTTTTTGAAGGCACAGATTATGTTGGGCCTCCCATATTTTTGGAAAGACTCATATTCATAGAATCATAGAATCATAAAATCATAGAATGGTTTGGGTTGGAAGGGACCTTAAAGATCATCTAGTTCCAACCCCCCTACCATGGGCAGGGACACCTTCCACTAGACCAGGTTGCTCAAAGCCTCATCCAACCTGGCCTTGAACACCTCCAGGGATGGGGAATCCCCATCTTCTTTAGGCAACCTGTTCCATGTCTCACCACCCTCACAGTAAAAAAATTCTTCCTAATATTTAATCTAACTCTACTTTCTTTCAGCTTAAAACTGTTACCCCTCATCCTGTCACTATACTTCCTGAACATCACTTTCCCCATCCTCAGCACACTTGCATTGCAGTACCTATTCAGTTTGCAACACAGGCTTTTCTTTACAGTTCAATTGTTATATGTCCTTTATACTTCAAATCAAATGGATCAAATCCAGAGCTACCCCACATCCCCTGAAAACACAGGAAAACACTCTCAACCTTAGACTCCTGCAACAGTAGGTGCAACCGCCTACAGTGCTCTCAGTTGCTCCATCCCTCTACCTGGTACCTGAAGAATGGAAAGCAAGAAGAGATGATAGAGCAGAGGAAAGGCAGAGCAAGGCGGGCAGGATGGCCAGTGTGGACTAGGGGGGCCATGGGATGCAGGATGGAAAAGGGTGGGAGCTGAAGCAGGACCAGTAGAGAAAGGAGGAAGAAGAGGAGATGATGACAGAGGGGCTATGAGCAGTTGTGACTGATTTCACAGGACTAGCTAACCAGCTAACTAGCTACCCTCTTCATTTGTTCTTCAATAATTACAGTATTAATTGTTCTCTTCAAGGATTATTTTCTTATTCATTTGGCCTCCTTCTGGGAGGTTCAACTGATCATTCTTGTTTTTAATTTCTGCAGTAAAGCCTAGCAGTGACACTTGTATAATTTTAGTGATTTACTAATATTATATGTGAATATAAACTGCCTGAGTGTCCGTTCTCACTACAGTTTTTTTTTCAATAACATAGAATTTATCTTCTATCATATTCTTTCAATAATAGTGAAAAATGTTTCTCTTTCATTCACCCATCTCTCACCTTTCTCTCAATATACATAAATAAATAAATTACCCCCAAAACATAAATAGAACCCCTCAGAAAAGCAGAATTCAAGAAAACCATAATAATTTTGATAGTTTTTAAAGTCTGTAAACCAGCACATCTCAGAAGTGTCTTCAAATAGCTAGCTTGCGCTTTCCAAGTGTTTTAGTAAAAATGTGAGCTGGTAAGAGACAAGAGGTTTTAGCAACTTGAAGTGCTTATTGTGATCTGTAGAGTATCTTAAAAAACTTCAGCCCTTTCCAAACTGCCTTTCTCTTGAAAAGACATGTCAAGCCAAGGCACAAGCACAGAGAACACTTAGCAGAAACACAGGGATGTAAAATGCAACATCTACAAGTACCTATAAAACTTAATGCAGAAACTTGGATCAAAAATAACTTTTCTGTTTTAGGCCCTTAGACCATGGAGGGGAAAACACATATCATGTGGTGGGGTATGGTGGAGACCAGTGCCTGTTGACACTGCAGTTTTTGTTCTCCTCATCTGCAGACATCTTCCTTTGCTGCAGTGCAATTTAAAACATGAAATCACCTGTTGTCTATGGCACTGAAGACCGTGGGCATTCCTTCTTCACTAACAGCTAAAATAGTGTAGATTTTTGGCTAAAATATTAATGATGTCTTGAAGCATGGGCATAGCTGGAAAGGTTTTGGCAACAGGAGGCTGCAGGGGGCTCTTCATAGGAGATGGCCATGAACAGCCCTGGGCTGATGACAGCCACTTCTAGCCAGCTCTGAAACTGCTGTGAGCAACCTGTCACACCCCAAAACTGCAGCTGTTGCAGGAGCACAAGGTGCCTCTGTGCAAACATGTTAAAGAAAGGGCATCAGCTGCTGGGAGGAGGAGAAATGGAGGGGGCACGTAAGGAGCACAAAGGAGACATGGAAAGTCGCATTGTTGGGAACATGGCTGAAGGTGTGTTCATAGAAGGAGGCACTCCATGACAGAGGAGGTATGGGAGTCCATACTCTGAGAGGGGACTGGTGGTTGTGGCAACACATGCCAGGGCAGGGACACCCCGAATGGCTGCAGCCCTTGGGCAACCAATGCAAAGTTGGTGACATCCCCAAAGAGACTGCAGCATACTGAGGAACCCATGCCAGAACAGGGGAAAGCAAGTAAGAAGCAAGGAGTGGCAACAGGGTACCGTTACGCACATGATCCCAACCTCCTGCACTGCCAGTCACCTCATGAAAGGGATTGAGAGGGTCTGGCTGAAACCTGTGGCAAAAATAAGGGCCATTTAAACTAGAAAGAGAAGAGAGAAGAAGACTTGTCAGCAGTTCTTGCCAGCTACAAGAGAAGAGCAAGAAAGGACAGTAAACAATGTAAAGGAAGCAGGGAAAAAAAAGTATCACAGAATACTTGCATTAAACTCTTAATATTCTGTCAGAAATCCTTGCTGCTTCTTTCTTTTCTGAGGCAGCACAGAGTGGTATTGCCAAAGAGCAGCACAGACTAGAAAGGACTGACATTTTGAGTCCAGCATTAATGATTTCCTACCTGAACACCACATCAGTTTCCATATATGTCACTATGCAGATAGATGAACTCCAAACATATAATACTAGGTGCTATAGTATCACAGTATCACCATGGTTGTCTGGTATACTGGATAAAACAAAACCATAAATTTGATCTCTCCCTTTTGAGATCACTTGAATGGAGGGAAGAAATAGGAACCATGGATGGGAAGATGTGATGGTATCCCTATTCCCAAATACTTTATTAAGTCTAGGAACAACTGTCATAACAAACAAGAAGAAGACAAAAGAAAATGGGCACCACTAACATGAGTCATTTGGGGGACTAAAAACAAATAAGATATTAAAATTTCAGGTAAATGTTTCAATATGGTACATGTCTTGGATGTTACATTGAGGATTGATCAGTTCAGGTGCAGCAATAAATACAAACAGTGTGTGGAGAAACATATGTAGCTGAAAAGAAGGAAACTTCTATGAGTGACATAGAAATAAACACAAGACATTTCCTAAGCCCTTGGACTGTTTCAGAGGGCAAGAAATTGTTTGGGGAGAGTATGGCTGGGAATGGCAGTTGTTGCTTTGAAGCTTAAGAGCTACTGAGAGAGAGAAAAGAAAATTTCTCTGAATCTGTTTTTCCTCTAACCAGATCTGCATTCCTTTTTCATTCCTGATTGTAGAAATACATCAGGTGGTCATAGTGCTGCTCCACAAATACCACAGGACAAAAAGAAATGTAGGTATGTGGCTGAATTTAGTTTTGTGATTAAATGGACTTTCTTTCCAAAGAAAAATGAAACAGGATATCAGAAGTATGATGTTATTTCTCTAGTTTATTTATTGCCAGGCAGTCTGTGTGCAATATAAAACCCAACTGTGTGAGGAATCATATTTAACTACAATGATAAAGAAACATCTTCCATCTTAGAAGCAGTGCATCAAAACAGACTGCAAGAAGCGGGAGGCTCTACTCCCTCTTGGGTGACTATTATGCAAGCACTAAATAGTCATGATTTCCTAGCTTCAGGCCATAACACAAAGAACATCAAAACCAAAACACAAAAATTATTCGTGATTTTACCCCTAATCACACAATTAGGTCACAACAGGAAATACCTAGTGTTATGCACAATCAGCTCTATGTTCTAGAAATTAGAGCCCTCATACTGGGTATGTATGGGAGTAGGGCAGCTGGTTTGGGACCGATCTGCTGGTGTTCTGGATCAAAATATCAGTGCGTGTGAGATTGTCTGTACTCTTTCTTTCCCAAAAATCTTTGTGCTTCTCTTTAACTTCATGAGATTCATGTCAGCTCATTTATCCAGCCTGTTAAAGGACTCCCTGCATGACAGTACAACCCTCTGGCATTATCAGTCACTCCTGGTTTGGTGTTGTCTGCAACCTTGCTGAGGGTACACTCTGTCACACCACCCAGATCATTAAAGACGTTAAACAGGACTGGACCCAGTATTGACCCCTGCCACTAGTCACTGGCCTCCACTAAGACTTCATGCCACTGACCACCGCCCTCTGGGCATGGCTGTTCAGCCAGCTTTCAGTCCACCACATTCTCTGCTCATCGAGCCTGTACTTCATCAGCTTCTCTATGAGGATCTTAAGGAAGACAATGTAGAAAGCCTTGCTGAAATCAAGGCAGACAATATCCATTGCTCTCCTCTCATCTACCAAGCCAGTCACTTCATTGTGAAAGGTTATCAGGACTTACAGACCCTAAAATTAAATGGAAGTTTTCTTTGCCCACTGTTACTGTTTGGCACATTTCAAAAGCATTAGAGACACTGAAAAACTGAAAATAACTAAAAAGAAGTGCTGGATCATTTTGAAAGAAAGATTTGCAGAAGAAAGATTTTAAATACTAATTAAAAACTCTGACCAGCATGACACATCTAGTTGGACGTGGATTCATAGCTACTGCACTTTCTCCACTGACTAGATATCCACCACTACTGAACTAATATTTACAATGAAACAATACACTGTATAACATTTGGAAGTACTGTAGTGCTATATTAGAAATACTAAAGGTGTATTGATTTAAATCCCTTTCTGTGAATAGCCTAAATTACAAATCTACAGCCTGACATAAGAATTATGTCAATAGGATTCTATAGCAGTATAAACTAATTTAAGTGGGTTTTTAATAACTGAAAAAAAAAAATTGTGAGATTTGACAAGTGTCAGTCTGTGGAACAGACTCAACCCTGTGCAGAATTTGTCAGGGAGCAGCGAGGGCCAGTGGCTCCCTAAGGGACGGGGAGCCAGGAAGTGGGGATGGCTCTCCAGGGGACTGTCAGGGCAGGGCCTGGCAGCCAGGGCCTGTCCCTCCACCCCAGCCAGGAGCAGGGCAGGCTGGGGGGCACCGACAGCAGCCCCAGCATCAGGCAGCTCCCTGGGGATGGGCCAAGGCCAGGCCCATGGTTGGGCCCAGCTCAGCAGGGCCCATGGCCGGGCAAGGCTGTGGGGAGCTGGAGACCAGCCCCGCTGCGGCATCGCTAGGGCAGGGACTGACAGACCGGGGGGGCTGACATGGGGTCCTGGGCTGTGGGCAGGGCAAGGGAGCCCCAGGAGAACCAGGCAGGGACAGGCAAGCCTGGCAGTGCCTCAGGGCCCTGACAGATTTTGTGATGCACACAGTCCTAAATCACAAATGGAAGTCCATTTTGTGAAGGGACTGCTCATGGGAGTAAGGCATAAAACTTTATCAGGTGGGAACTGGACTTTAAAAGCAACAATCCAGAAATATTAGCTCCCCAAAGATTCCTTAGTCTCTAACATTCAAGGTATGAACTTTCATGCACATCACAGGGACAGGACAACTCCTTCTGTGGTGATGGACAACAGGAGACGTACAGCACGCTGCACAGAAACGTGGGACGGACAAAGCTATACTGGGAAAAACTGAGCCTCAAGTAAACTTTTATGAAAATTTAAGGACCAGAAGAAGGTTTTAAGGTTTCATCCCAAAGAGTTCATTTTCAAAAAATATTTTTTGTCTGGAAGCTTGAAGTACCCTATCATCTTCACTGGGTACACACACAGTGTTTCATCTGCATTGTTATACAAAATATAATGTTTGAGATGAAAGTCAAAGGGAGTGCCAGAAGTAAGACTCCTTATGCAACCTCTTTGTTTCTGCTCACACACGTCTTATGAGGTAGCCTTTACAGGAAGGTAAACCATTTCCCTCACATACGGCTGATTCATTTACTGCAGGGGTGAGGGATCCCAACTACTGAAAGTCATCTTCAAATTGGGATGGGAATTCACACAGAAACATATTCACTCCACCCCAGTTACAGGAAAGCATTTCATTAACAACCCAAACTTTTACAGCAGTTGCAGATAATGGGCAGGACTGAGTGCAGATGTCAACAGGTTTCTTCTGAATCTTCAGCAGTTATGTTGGTTTGAGCATTTATTCAGAAACATGGGAAAGCATCAGCTTGTGTTCTTACTACCACATACCCAACTGTGGTGGACAGAGGCCTCCAGCATCAGCATGCCCACCTCTCTGTTTTTATGAACAGCCATATTTCATTTTCCACTTCATTAATGACCTGACTTTATCTTTAAATTACAGAAGTATTTTGTTGTCACTTCTTTCAGAGGTGTAGTGGATTGTATCCATTGCAGTTATGTAATTCCATTTGAATATTATGTTCCTTTACACGCTGACTGCAAAACTGTATTCTGGAGTGAGCGGAAGCTTGTACCATCCCAGGCCACCTGCTGCTTGGGTAGAGGGAGATACGCTGGCGTAGGAGAGGCAAGAGCTGGGACGCTGCAGTGAGGAACAGGAAGGTTCCAGGCCAGCTCCTGGAGGGACTAAAAAGCCTCCCTGAGACCAGAGGGAGGGAGTAGGTATTTCTGCAAGTCAGAATATCATTGAGCCGGCTGGAAACTAGGAAACAGCAGACAAGCAAGACAATTATGTACAAAGCCCATTTTATTTTTCATTAGTTTACTTAGCATCTTTGTGTTAGCAATATTTCAAAAATAAAAATAAACTATTCTAGTTTATAAAAATAAACTATTCTAGCCTTTTGAGTTTAAAAGCTTTCCAGTCTTACTTGGGAAGCTCCCAGTACAAGCAGGTCTAGGCAGATCTATCTCAGAACTCTAGCTACTTGGGTTCGTCTCATACATGTCTGTCCCAGACCTCCTCATTCCTTTGGAGAATAGAAGTCACCTTCTAAATTCTAATATACATTTATTCATAGCAATTTTGTATCCATTTTTTCTTGTACCAATACTTACTTTCAGCTTAAATAGCTCATTTCTTCCCTAGTGTTTGTCACTTTCATGTATTTATAAAAAGAAATAATATTCACTCTTAGCCTTCATTTTGAAAGAATTAACAAGCCCAGCTTTTAACATTTCCTTTCATAAAACAAGCTACCCATTTCCCTTATCATATTAACAGTTGTCTTCCTGTTAAGATTCATCTTAACAATCGTCAAAACCTGCAGTTGTAGGGAGCGTTTGCATACAAGGTCTCAGCAGTACCCTGTATTAATTCTAGATTGCCAGATGCTTCATGCTTGATGATATTTCTTTTCTCATATGACAGTCCATGATCCAGACACCTTGTGATGGACTGCTAAATTCATGTCTTTCTCTGTCCTATTTTATCTCTTCCACAACACGTCTTGTATAGGAAAGAGGAGTCTGCCCTGGGGTGTCCCAGTGTGCTGATGTCCCAGTCTTTTATCAGGTTGTGTCCTGAGATGATACCCTTTTCATCAGCCCTAGGTGACCTCGTAAGTCCCTTCGATTCAGTCTTTCACACCCAAATGCAGGCATTTAAACAAGCAGTAAGTTGTTGGGGGTTTGTTTTTTTTTTTGTTTGTTTGTTTGTTTTAATCTGTATACTTTGTTGAATGCATGATTAACTTGTAAACACATTTGTGTTTGAAATAAATGGGTGTAGTGGAAAAAAAAATAGTCAAAAAGGGTGGGATTCACATCCACCAAAGTGGAGATGCTTGTACCTGAGTTAGCCATTCAGACCTATTCTGTGGACAGTGGAGAAGAATCATTCCTATTCCTCACTCCTGTTCCTCATCCTAAACCTTTGACATCTTGGATTAAATTTTATCACAGAGAACTTGTTTTCTTTCCTTGCTTTCTCTGTTTTTGTTTGGATTCCACTATACATCTGTCTCAGACTGATCTGTTTAGGGTAATTCCTCAGAAGTGAATGATAGCGGGGAGGTCTCATGGCCTGCATGAATATGTCATGTAACATAACAAATGTGACAGAAGCAGCTTGCCATCTCTTATGTGCTATCACATAGCAGACACACAAGATGAGGCTTTGGCCAAAAAATGATGCCATACTGTTTGCCTGTGGATACTGCACAGAGCTTCCTCAACAGTTCTAAGAAAACTCTTTTCAATGTTTAATGCTTCTGACAGAAAGAATCTGTAGCAAGCTCTGTGCTTTTAACAACTTCAGGAACTAATATCTGTAAACTGAATTAAATTAGTTTGGATTTCTAGGTAGAAATCAAAATTTCCAGGCAGCTATAACTAATAATACTGTATCAGAAAGTCTCCCTGGTCCTTACATATGCATATTTTGTAATACTTGCTATGTCTGTCTTGCTTAGAACTGTTATTATATAGTGCCAAAAGGTAAAATTTATGTTTTTAAGAGAGAAATAAAGCAGCAGAGGTATTCTGAGTTTGTAGCCATTTAAGGAATTTTCCTTCACAGAGAGCTACAGCATGAAGCATTCATTTAAACTGCCACCTGCCCTCTGCTACTCAGAAAGCAGGCTTAATAAATCAATAAAGTTTGATTAATTAAATTCTTGTGTCTTGCTTTTTCTTAGGAATGTAGAAATGCACTTTCATCCCCTTCTGGAGTCATAGATCTGTATAAATAAATCCTAATATTTCCAGACTAATAAAATAAGTTCTTCCTCAAATACTTTCCATCTTAAAATAACATGTCATGCCTTCCATACATGAGTGCAGACACACCAGTTTTTGTCATTTGAAGCATTTCATTCCATGGGGTGGGGTTTTTTCCCCCCTTTCATGAGATTTTAAGATGTTTCCATTTCATCAACTTTGTGCTTTTTCTGATGAAAAAAAGATCAAAACCAAGACTTCTCAAAAATCTTACCTTAAAAATGTATGAGTCAACAGGAAGTGCTCACTGAGAAATCAGAAACTGAATATTACTGCAGTCTTGTTGACTGATGTACATATTGCTCCAGAAAGGAAATTTATATTGGCTTCATACTTCTACTGTTCTGTTTTGTCTCTCACCTGTATATAAATTACATTTATGCTTCCTTTATTGCATGCTCTCCTACTTGAAATTATTATCTGCTTTCACCTCCTGATATAACAAGTTCCTAGAGCTTCCACTCCCGGCAACAGACATTTTGCCAAATAATTTAGCTCTCATTTTGAGAACAAAAGTGTCTGGCTGGAGCTCAGTTCAGTCCTTGAAGGGAAACATGTCAAGAAAGAACAGAGGGAATCTTCCAGTGTTATCACATCTTTGGCGTCAAAGAGCCTTTATATCACATTTACCCCATTTTCTGGGGAAGCATATATTCTCTCGGGCATGACAGAGTTGGAATAGAACCAGCTCTAATGTCTCCTTCTCTCTCCTTCCTCATCCTCCCCTTATGCATGTTGATTTATGCATGACACACGGGCAGGTATCTACGTGTGGCAGATGGAAAGCAACCATAACTAAAGACAAGACTTGTGTATTAATTCACCTGCTTGTAAGTTGGATCAAAATGTTAATTTAGCATTTCTTAGTGGCAGACAGTTTAACTGCTAGGGAGTTCCCTGCAACAAATCAGTCACTCTCAGTTTGAGCTATTCAGTCATAAAGCTAAAATGGCACAGGTTGCTTTCCACAATCCACTAATAACAGGAATGCTGCTATTCAACAAACAACACAGGTTTGAGAAGTGCTTTGTTTAACAACATGAGTGTGCTGCAAAGTGGCAAGATCAAACATAGTAAGAATCCAGCAAATTTGTGCACCCCTGTAAAGTGCACACTGGATGAAATGCATGGGCTGTACCCTCCAACAACACAAACCCTATATTAGTGTCATGGTTTGACCCAGCTAGCAGCAGCAAATACCACACAGCCACTTGTTCATCCTTCCCCCTCAGCTTCCACACTTTTGAAGGGAAGGCAAGTTTGCACTATACTTGAGGTGGGATGATGTCAATCTACTAGATTCTGCTCCCTTTATTCAAGACCAGTGGAACTTTACTCAGCAACTAGTAGATGCTAACTAGCAGGAGGAAAGGCAGTGTATGGGGGTGGGGGCGCAGAAGTAAGAATGTCAGGAGTTCATGCATCCATGTTCAGACATACTAGTATTCTATTTCAAGACATGCAGACACTTGGAAGATGAGTCCCCTTGTATTTTCATTTCCTCCTTTTTGCTAGATCAGCACATTTTATCCAGCCCATATCCCATTTACAATCAGTCAAAAACATTCGTATGAGCCTCTTTCCATCCTTGGAAGAGGGCAGTTCTGTGCATCTTCCAAGAGAAGCACCTCAGTGCTTGAGAAGAGCTTTTTTATAGCCTCCATTAACAAAAAATTCTATGTTAATTGAGGAAAGACTGTTTTTTACCTGAACTAATTCTCCAGCCATCATAATTTTTATAGTCCCTTACTGAAATTAGGCTTATATCAAAATGCCTGAAACATCTTCTCATGCTCTGTTTATTGTGTTTTCATCACTCTGCATGAGAGCTGGTCATACTGATTGATTATCAGCTGCTATAGTTAGCAAGGGAACAATAGCATATGGTGGATTTGTAGGACAATGGATTAAAGTATGAACTATTTCAGAAAAAAAAAAAAAAGAATATAACCAGACCAAAAAGTTAAAAACAAAGAACCAGAAGAAAACTACAGATGAAAAATAAAGCACAAAAGTAGTTTATGGCTTGCTCAAAGTCAAAGTAGCTTTGGCTTGCCAGTTTATGGCTTGCTGAAAGTAGCTCAATAGGAGATTCAAGAATTAAGAGAATTCTTAAATCACCTGCGTGTTAGTGCTCTGGCCAAAAGAGCCTACTATTCCTTTGTCTCCCTGTCAAATACCTGCAGCACCAGATCCAAAGCTCACCCAGCAAAATGAAAGAGTCTGTCCTTGGACTTTTATAAGCAGTAAACAGATGTAGCTGAATATGTACCTATTGCTCAGAAAAATACAGTACACTTCATTACAGACTTGAAAAGAATCAGTGTTTAGAAGAATACACATTTCCCAAACCTCTGGTGTAATATGGGCAGCAGGTAATCAATAACCTGAAACAACAGGATTCTCAAGAAAGCAAGCATTAAACCATCCTGCAATGGGATGGAAAGCTCACTTTGAGTTGTTTGCCAGATGCACAAAGGGAAGCTCTTCTACATCAAACTACTTTCCTACCTCATACGACTGCCTTTCAGCTCTGAATCTTTTGAGTAACACAAACTTAGTCCTACCGAAGAAAGGTGGAGAATATGAAAAAACAGGAAGCATTAAAGGAAAAGGACAAAGTTAATTTCATGATTGAGTTATCTAGACTTACACGTTTCCAGAATTCTGGAGCCTGTGTTCTGCATACTAGACTTTTTTTTTCTTTTTCAGTGAACGTGTATTTAATGTAGAGGAGACTTTTCCAGCTATATACATTAATGTTCTAGCACTTCCTCACACCAAATTAGCCCTGAGGTCGGGAAGGGAAAAAAATACACTCAAGGCATCAGATAGATTGAGGATTAAGAAAGTAAAAGAGGCAGGAGGGTTGTTCAGCAATTCAGAACAAGCCAGCAACATAGACCACTTTAACTGTGCTACACCAAATAACAGAAATGAAGACCGTGGAAAGGTCTCAGGAAAAGAAGAAGGGAAATCAAAGACCTGGGATGGAACAAGGCTCAAGCTAATGACAGACAACCTGAATGGGATTAAAACAAAAGAATGAAATTATAAAAGGGTAGACAGGAAGAGAGTTCTGGAAAAAAGAATAATGAAGTGTGAAAATGGCAGCATTAACTGAAGTGAAAAACGCACCTTAGTGAAGAAAGATTAACATCTTTAAGTGCATGATGCAAGAAATTAATTACACTGACAGAGCTATTTATAAGATTCCAAATTAATTTATTGCCTGAATACCTCTGACAGGAGTTTAATAAAAGCAGAATTTACAGAGTTTTCTTCAGTTTAGTTTCAAACAGCTTTTTAAGCTGCCTAAGTTTATGACTAGCAATACTGTGGGTACCTAGGAAGGTAATAAAACCAATGATCTGCAGAGAACAGGAAGCATCATCTCCCACATCTGCACTGTTCATTAGAATGCATTAAGGAAATGTTTGTTTTCTGTAAAAGCCTCTCTGGAATCCATCTTACCTGTGCTACTATAGTCCACTTAGCCTAAATTTACTGACTAAGCATCTCCTATACTCTGTAGAAATAGGTGCCTGCAGTCATTGCTCCCATCAGTTGTTCTACACATACACTGGGATAAGAGGAAGAAGAAGCAGGCTTAATTTTCACAAATTAAAATGGAGTCTGGGAAAAACTTTCTAAATGTAAGTGTAGTAAAACACTGGACTAGAAAATCTCCAGAGACTGCAGCATCTTTTTGACCAGTACTTTAAAAGAACAACATGTTTGCAGAAACACTTTCTACTACAGTTAAACTTAGTCTTGCCTTGTTCTTTAACTATTGCAGGACCAATAATTAAACCAGATCAATTTTATTCAGCCTTTTTCAGCTTCAGACACCTAACAATTTTCCAGAACAGTTCTAGATCCCTCTGGAAGTTCTACCTATGTTGAATATATAATCTATGCAAGACTGTTGACAACAGAAATAGTTGAAGAATTATTTTATTAAAAATGTTACAATCCTTTGTACTTACAGTCTTCTGCATTAAATCAAATACAATGGTGCTGACACTGGTTTTGGCAAACCAAAATGAAGCAGAGTCAGTGCATTTCAGTTGCAGATCTTCCCCACCCAACTTAAAACAATATTTAATTTTTTAATACTACAAGTTCACATGAACTTAAGTAGATGATCATATATATTGTTGGTATCGTAACTACTTATTTGCCACCTCACAGATTGTTCTTTTTTTGGACAGAATTGATGTTTCAGTCCACAATCATTGGGTAGTGGAAGTAATTCATTGTCTTCATTTAGTTTTTACACTGGGACATGAATTGAAGTACAATGCAGAAGATTTAATGTGCAGTGATATCCCTCATTCATATCAGGGAAGCATTACTAAAACATATTTGAGCACTAACAAGCAGGAATTTATTTTGCATTTAGCATCATCAAATGTCAAATCTTCAGACAAAAGCTGTCAAGGGTTGCATTAAAATAATTTCCACTAACTAGACAAACCCTGAGTTAAAATATCTTTACAAAGATCCTGATTTTGTGATGAACTCTGGAAGCTGTTACAGCCTTTCCTTGCCATTCTCTTTTTTGAGGTCATCAAGGAATGCAAGCATATCACAGCAGCAATTCAATAAAGCTTTGCTTTCCAGGTGATCTCACTGTTCAAATGGAAAATGAAATTTGCATTTAAGGCACAATATGAAAAAAAAAGAATGCATATTTTACTTCAATACCTGCCATTTCAGTGAAAAGAGGTAGAGTTACAAGTTTTCACCTCATTTCATTTCAGAGAGCTAAAAATAATTGACAACTTTAACTATTTTTAGAGTAGGGCCCAAGACACTTTATGTATTTGCTATGTTCCTTAGCTGTGAGCGCTTCCCAGTGTAAGCTGCATCACTTTAATAATTCAGACATAAAATAGTCTGCACTACATTGATGACAAAAGACATGATGTCTCCTATGGAAGGGATATCAGACAGATGACTGTCCTGAATGGTCAGAACTGAAAGAAGGCTGTTCAAGGCCAGGCTGGATGAAGCTTTGAGCAACCTGGTCTAGTGGGAGGTGTCCCTGCCCATAGCAGGGGTGCTGGAACTTGATGATCTTTAAGGTCCCTTCCAACCCAAAGCATTCTGTGACTCTATGATTCTAAGTAAAGAGTGGTTTTTTTAGAGATTCCTGGAGACAAGTCACCTCTTCAGTTCATACTTGGAAGTATTTGGAATCAGGGCAATGGAATAACGACAGGGCAGTGGTCACCAATGAAAGTTTGAAGAGAACTGCAGCAACGAAATGGGATATCAAGTCTCATCAGTCTCTGCAACATTCAAGTGCTCTTAAGATCCTCTAGAGACTTTTTTTTATCTGCCCCTAAACATTTTTCCATGGCTGCAAATTTTTCTGGCGTTATTAAGTTCCTCTGGCACATCATTAGGGCAGAAGAAATTCAAAAGCCACAGGCTAATTCACAAAAACACATCGTTAACATTGCCTTCCTCTCTCATTTACAGATGTTTAGATATGGTGCTTCAGCAATCCTTGACCCTAAAGGCAGAAAATCAATGGAAGATCTTCATCCTAAGTGTCTATGGCCACAAGACTACAAATAAAAATTAAATGGGCAAACTTCAGACCATGAGAGATTCCTGGACCTGAGGCTATATGGCAGTGACTTGTCTTCCAATCCCTCTTTGGAAGAGGTCTGTCTTGAAGAGTTGGAGCTGTCCAGAATAGAGACAGGAAATAAGAATAGTCAGTATCTGAGCTCACTCTGGCCACTCTTACTTTGTGCTACAGTGGAACAGTATTTAGTTGCAAAGTGGGAATTAACTGAATCTGACATAAATAATTGGAACATTTTGATTTCATTGTCACCCATAATGGATAACACCTTCTACTGTACAGTTGGCAAGACATGCTGTGCCCTTGTTTGTGTACTAATACACTGCTCTGCATGGGTCGTGCTTATTGACATTGAGTGCTTGTACGATCTTTCACTATTCACGCTGGGGGTAAAGATGCCTAGCTGCTGTTATTGTTAGCCAGTATTATTTGTATCCTACTCAAGAGCCCATAGCAATAGAAGAGAACCCTGTCACAAGTTAATGGGTCTCTACTGCTAAATCACTACTGCTAACTGTAAATGTCAATGTAAAAATGAATTGAAAGAGGTTAATTTTTCAAGCAACATAGATCCTCTGACAGTACTTTATTACAGTTATGCTATTTACATTCTATCCCCTGCCCATGTGAGGAAAATGTGGTTTAGAAAGCTACTGCAATAAATATTAGCTGATTAGCTACATCCAACATTGTCTTTTTGTTTTCAATTTAAACATAAAAAAATTACAAAATTACTAATATTAACATCATAATGAATACACATGCACTTGTATTTCATCAGACTCCAAACTTCACTAAGATTTTCACTGTTCCCTCTGGTCAAACTTTTACTTCCAGCAGGAGATCAACGACTGTAATCCTTTATAGGTATTCTGAAAAAGTACAGGTGTGTGGAGGTCAGAAAGTGGTCAACTAGGAAGAGCTGTGGCTCTCTCATGTCTCTACTATCTGAGCAGATACCTAAGCTAAAGCAAGAGGTAGCTCTTTCTCTATCAAGTTAGGAGAGAGGGATCAAGGAAATAAATTGCCAAGGATCAGCTTAGGTTGGAAATGACCTCTTGGATTTATCTGGTTTAAGCCCCACTCAGACCTGGGCCAACCTCAGTTACATCTGTTGTCAGGGCCTCATCCAATCCTCTTTTGAGTATCACCAAAGATGGAGACTCCACAGCCCCTCTTAGCAACCAGTTCCAATGTCCACACACTTGATGAATACTTTTTTCCTTATAATTAATCAGAAATTTCCATGCTGCAATCTATGTCCCCTGCTTCAGTGTCCACCTCTAACTCAATTTTGTCTTCATCTTCTATAAAACAACCCTGAGATGTTGAGATTCCTCCTTACCTTTCTCTGTTTCAGGCTGAATAAAGTTGTCTCTGTCACTCTCTCTTCCTAGGAGTTTCGCTGCCTGGGCTCACCTACAGTATTAAGATGAAGATCCAATTTCCTCCTTATCCTGAAGATCAGCCTCTATCTTACCTCTCAGAAGAATACTGAAAACTGTAGGCTACATGCTATCCTGACCTCAGGGCAGTCTGCACGCACACATAGATAGGCAACTGTAAAGGAAGGTGTGTACCGCCAGAAAGAAAATGAGCAAATGGAGACATATATCAATATTTGGAGCTCTCTCTCTGGATTTGCCTTAGAAGGTTCTTCTCTCTCTACTCATGACCTATTCTTAGTTTAAACTGCTAGCTGCTGTTTGTACAATACTTCCACCATTCCCAGAAGAAGGGCTGGAATCTCTCTCTGTCTGGTTTGAAGCGCTGGGCTGTCAAACAGATGTCACTCTGGATTCCCTCCTTCTCATGCAAGAAGCCATATAGACAGCACAGAACAAATTGCTTTTATAAGGAAGTCACAAGTTTATCAAAAAAACCCCACAAGTCAATTCTGAGATATCACTCTGGTCCCACATGGAAAATTGCCTAGTTATTAGGACCAGGCCCTTCCACTCCAACAGCCATCCCCTTCATTTCAGCAGCATTTTTCCTGTGATACGGTTCTATGTCATGCACATTAGAGCAGCAGGCCACATTTCCTAGATTTTATTTTAATGCTCTCTAGAGAATTCTTATGACTGGGCAACATCCAAAGGTGTCTCAATGGACACCACAAAGGGAAACCTCACTTTTCTGGAAGTCGCTAAACAGGAACAGGTCAGTTAATTCAATGCTGACTGCTTCGACTGAAACTATAGCAGGTGTAAAAAATATGTGCTTAACATAACCATGCACAGTAACAGTAGCCTCAACAGTCGGGTAAAAGCAATAGATTTGGGGCAAGAAATTAACACACTTTCGTGACAGAGCTTTGAACTAGCTCTTTTGCCTAGCTCTAGATAATAAAAATTTAAAGAAATAGAAAACTAAATTACCAGCGGACACATTTGAGTAGCTACAAGAACTGTTTAAGCCACTCTCGCACAGCAACCTGCTGACAGTTATTTGCTTAGTTTGCAGAGTTAGTACTGTAAGCTTGCAGAATTTTCACTATTCATTCCTCAAGACAGACAGTGAACAACCTTATTGCTAATAGTAAATTACTACAAGCTAGCCTTTACAAATCATTTTGTGCCAGGACATAAAATCAAGTCTACATTATCAGAAGATATGACAACCGCTTAATGAGTACACCTTCAATCTCATTTTGGTAAGTGAGCAGGAAGTGGGTACTGCACTTCCATTTACTGTACTGGAAAGGTTTCTTCTGTAGACAAAGAAGGGCAAATTATTGGGGAAAACTATGAACAATTGTGTAGGCAATTAATTTGAATTCAAAATAACTAACATTTGCTCCTTTCTTGACTCCCGTAATTAGACCCCAAGTCACATATTAAAAAACACCCAAGAAACAAACCCAAATCTTTGAAGGAGCACCCATGAAGAAACCAGTAGGGAATTCCAACAGCTATTTCAGGAGAATAAGTTGGTCAGCACAGTGCCTGTGACAATCCTAAGAGCCTAATCAGACCACTTTCACCTGGGTGAGAAGTCCCTCCATACAAACAGTGTTTCAAAAATAACTTGTGTAAGAGTGAGGTGCATGACAGGGACCTTAAGATCACACTTGACTTTATCTCTGCCTTGAACAGAAGGCAGGACAATTGTGTTGCCCAGAAAGAACCATAAAGATTCCCCATACGTACAGAATTCTTCTTTGTAGTTTTTTAGTTTCTCCACATTTGAAGGGGTTGGCATTATTACTGGCATTCATCAGCCACACTTTGCCACTCCATACCGCACTGCAGCTCACTTATTCTGATCAACTAGTAAAGGTAACAAGGTCCTGCTTCCTCAGGGAAGGAATCAGAGAGCCGCACAGGTCAGTTACTTACACAGGCATATATATTTAAGTTCTGCATAAACACAGCTTGGTGCACAAGAAGCATTTCTATGTCTATACTCTACAAAAGTCACAGCACTAAGTTTGGCCCATAGTAAAAACTAACAGCACTTTGGCAAAGCTAACATGTAACATGAAGTACTATGAACTACTTCACAAAAGAAACAGGCATTACAAGCAGTTCAAAGTAATGTCTGATGCTTACAAAGTATAAATACAAAGCTATTTCTGATCATCCATAGCAATAATGTTCACTAGATGTGGATGATATGCTTCTGATACGTATTTCCCTTGCATTTACTGTCTTACAAACAGCCTGCTGCTCTTTAGTTGAATTTCTAAGACGTTTGTAATAGCAAACAGAATAGCCCGCATCTACTAAAATCTTGTGGCTTTTGTTATGAGAAGTCATATAGTGTGAGTCTGGAATTGCAAAATGACCATGTACCACAATAGCTAAGACAAAGCATATCCCTCACTTTTTTAAAAAAAAAACTAAACAAAAACAAAACAAAAAAACTTTTCATCAGACAGCAATGAGTCTTTATCACAGCCAAGTCTTCTGAAGATAAAGACGTTGCACTTTTCAACTGGCACTTCACCTTTCAGACAGAATTCCATAGGGACAAATCCTGAACCTTTTTTAATGCCCCGACTGTCCCAGACCTTTTTCTTGTAAAGTCTCAGAAGCAGTGAAAGGGACTGTGGATAGTGATCTTCCCACTCCCACCACACAAAGATTACTTTCAAGGTCTATAAGTAGAACTTGATTATAGGACAAACTTTACCTATTGTTCAAAATCAAAAAGCAATTTTCTCCATTAAAATTATCAAAAAGCCTCTGAGATTGGTAGAGTTCTTACATGCAACATCTGGTATTTCTCATCAGTGACAGATACTACAAGTCCCACTCATAGCCTCAGGATGTTTGTCATAGTAATATAGAGGAACACCTGCACCTGCTCTTTCTATCCGTGACTACTTGTATGCATTTCAAAGCCTTTAAAATCTGCTTTCCAGGAACATTTAACCTCTTCAGAGAGATGAAGGAAACCAATTCTATACTCTGAAAAAATGAAGTAGTACAATCTTTTGTTTTCTCCTTCAGTTCACACATTTTCTCCTTTGTTTGTAGACAGAACTAATTTTCACCTGGCAAAGCTTTCTGTAAAGAACAAGCCTTCCCCACACTCCCACCAAGGCTGCTGAACTTGCTGTAAAAAGAAAAGAAAAGAAAAAAAAAAGATACATTCAACTAATCATAACAAGTAAAAAAGCAGGTTTGTTTTCATGCAAACAAGTTCTTGTCATTTTGGTTTTGAACAAGTCACTTGGGAGCTTTGTATCATGTCATAAACATCAAGATCAAACAGCGAGTAGGTAGTACAACACTACAGCATATAATATTGAAAAGAGGGGAAAGTGCCTCTTGGGGAAGGTATTCACAAAGGTTAACATTAGCCCCTGCAGGGTAATGCCTCAATGGCTTTTCTCTAATCAGTAAAGAGAGAAAGGCTCCTCCAGAGGGCGATTCAGAACTGAAAATTCATTTAGCTACTCTGAATCTCTCTCTGGAGGAACCTCACTTCCATTAACTTCAGAAATAGCCTGCAGAGATTAGCCTCAAAAATATCATGGTAGCCTTTGTGCATATTCCCCGGTATTTACCTTCCATCAGTAGGAACAGTGGCTGAAATTCACTACTGAGATGTATAGTTGGGTATACTCTATTTAAATCTGAACACATGGACTGAATTTTACCCATCTGGAGCTTACCACTCCTGCTAGTATCACTGAAACACAGTTTCCACAGCACTAGTAGGATGACTGCAGGACTGGGTTTTTTCCACTGCCCTGTTAAAGTGCTCTGTTTGACAGCCACACACATGCTACCATACAAAGGACTGCTGTGCCCCCAGCACCTTCAGAATCCACTAACATTCTGCAGTCGTACTGGCACAGCTCCTTCTCTCGCTTGACTGCTCACTCTATCACTGGAAAAGCAGCAGGAGCTGGTTTTCACAATCAACCTACACACAAAGAAGAAAAATTCGCAACTTTTGAGACCTGCTGTCAACGATGTTTATGGCTATTATTTTGTAGCAACATGAGAGGAAAATGGTCTTTTAATCTCACACGCAGAATAAAGTTGGATTTTGTGACTTGGGAACACAAGGAAGAAAGCCATACTACTGACAGAACTATTATTATGATTATGATTATTATTATAACATTTCCTAACTCTTCCAGTTCCTCTGTACTTCCTCAGATCATTGTGCTTCCCTCCCCGAAAAATTTCCATGAGATCTTCAAATTCTATCAAATAACAGATTTTGGAAAAATAAGACTTCTATAATATTGTATAAACAAAAAAAAGAAATTATTACAGCTGTTTAAAGGTTTTGGTGGGACTTTTCACATTTATGATTCTGTCAAAATTTCTCTTTACAGCGTATCTTTGTAACATAAACCAGCCATCTTTTTACAAATGTAAAATACAAAAAGAAAGACCCTTTAAATTGACTGCAGCAAAGGTGTGACAAAGTTAATCACAAACAATGGAAGTCTTTATTTTAACACCAGTCACGTTATAACCAGAGCCAAACACAATACAAAGTCCAGGCAGAGCTGATTTCCAAAGCATGCCTTAAAGTATGGTTAGACCAACCAGTACAAGTCTGAGAGTAAAGCATTTTTCACAGTCTTATAACAGCTCCCAAGCCCTAAGAAGTCTGGTTCTAAACTTATTTTTTTCCTGTACAACCATGTCAAACGTGACTTATACATAACAAAATGAACATGCAAATGTCAAATCAACTTGCAAACATCTGCTAAGTACATTTTACCACTGAAATTAAGCCTCTGTACCAAACAGAAAGTTATGTTCAGATTGTAGAGCCATATTAAGATAAAGTTGTAACGAACACAGGAAGTACTACAAAGACCAGTTATTGTTCCAAATGAACAAATTCTTTGCACTTTATATAAACTACTTGCAATGCTATATCAAACAAATACTTTTTGCTATCTGTGTTATTACCTAAGTAACTGTGTAAGAAATGTTAGCCACCATCTGAAATGATTTTTATGTAACCCTCCTTTACATAAACACAAGAGCATCTTAGTTTCAAAATGCATTTAGCCATGATAACCTTTCAAAAACTATATTGCACCTTTACACAGGAGAAAAAAAAAAAGGCTCCAATTTGTTGTATTCCAGTATCAGGTGTTTTTTCAGGTATTGAGTCAAGAGATTTGCAGACAAAAATTACAAGCAATTAATTTAGCTCATCCTAATTATATTGTGGCATTAGATTAATAGAAACTATGCACACTGCCCTTTAAGGGGGCAGTGTTCTATAGAATTCTGCATAATAAGAATCTTTTGGCTTGAAATGAACCTCAGAGCATGTTGATTAGAAGGGAAAGGGCAGAGTTTTTAATTATTGTCAAAATCTAATTGAGAATATGAGAGACGAACAAAGTTTGCACTTTTTTCATATAATTGTTTTATTAAAATAAAGGAAAACACAGAAATTTACAATTCGTCTTAGAGATGGAAAGCGTTTATAATCAAATATCACTTTCAGAAGACTTTCTGCTATATACTCAATTTACACCCACTCAGAAGGGCATTTTGTACTTCTGTGCTATCTGACACATTATCTGAACATCTTTCTAGAGCACAATTATTGCACAGGACAGTTGTATTTGTGACAATTTAACCAAGCGCTACATTGCCCATTGTTCCTTCTGTTAAACTCAGTAGGACAGGAAAAATCTGGCAAAATCTTACTCTGTTGCAATTTCTCTGATTAAAATACACGAATGATCATTTACCTCTGGCAATTCATAAACAAGAAGCATATAACCTGAACACAAACATTTCAGTGAATGTTACACTGTTTCCCATATAACACGCAGTAACAAAACAGGACTTTCAGAAAGAACCAATATTAATTTACTGAAAAAGGAATGACGTATTTCACCAGTACCTACATGTTCCCAAATTACGCTGCAATCCTTCTCAGCTGATGGCACGTCATGTCAGGAAATAAGGTCTCAAATTCTCCGAAGTTGCATTTAATTTAACTTCACAATACGCCAAATGAAGTTTTAACACTTAAAAACCCCTGGTTTCTCCTTTATCTAAAATATTTGCAGTATTTAAATCTTCCAATTACTTTGGAACATTTGGCAGTTATTTACTTATTTGAGTAATAAATCCCTGAAAATTCCCTCATTTGAGCTTAATACTTCAACAATGTGAAAACTGTCTGAACATGGAAGTAAGTTTAGAGAAAAAATAAAGAAAAAAAGTTCTAGCACTCAGTTGGAACAATTCTTTGTAGCAAAATCACAACACAATTCCCCCTTACACAAAGTAGGCTCAACAATATTTAAATAACTATTGATTGTGGCTTTGTGTTTACAAAAGAATAGAAGTCCACCTTTCTTTCAGGAACATAATATGCAAACAGCCCATTCTTCTACTAGTCAGGGAAGAATCAGTGCATGCGTTAACATATTTTTGCAAGAGAATGAAACCGTATCTCTGTTTCAAAAAAAAAAAAAAAATCAAATCCTGTGAAGTAATTTTTGCTAGCTTTAAAAAATGCCAATTCATTAGTTGCCCTTTGGAGTTCCAAAATAAATAGACCTTTGATGCACGACAATGTCACTTATCCCAAAGCTTTCAGGAAATGTTAAGAACTCCCAACTCGATCTCTGGGAATAATCCGTAGATCTGAACCATGCTTTAGAAATACATTTCCTAAACAAACAAAACAGAATATGTTACCAACCAACAAAATAAAAGTTACTTAAAGACGCATACACATTTGAAGCATAATAATGTCAGGTCAGTGTTTAACTTCTTTGTAGTAATTCCTCTAATATACCAGAAATATATGTTTTATGTTTCCATGGAATTTAATCCTATCCCTCTTACTCCAAAGAGCTCTTACTTATAAATAAAAATACCAGACCCAAAGTCATCTAATAAGACTTGCAAGCTATAGCCTTTCAAACTTTGCAGTTCCATACTGAATGTCTGACTTCATTTATACACCATAATAATTTCAAGAGCAGGAAACAAAGATTTACTTCTCCATAATTATTTTTTTTTATCTTGAGGTCATTCATGCATATACTCATTTTTAATTCTTTCCTTGGTTCAGTACTTATCTGCTTTTAATTTCAGAACCTCAACTGCACTTTTCTTTTAGGAAGGCTCTCCACATATCCAAGCATAAGTCAGTCTCATTTTAGCATAAAAACCGCCTTGAGCTTAATATTTATTACTGTATAGTCTTAATCATGATAGTCTTTTCAAGAGGAAATAGTATGAAACTTAAAAGTTTCTAATACTTGGACGTCTAGAATATTTTCTGCATGTATTCAGGATTGTCATTCAGGTCACTATTTTCTTCTACTAAATGTAATATTTGAAAATGAAATCACATAGCTAAAAGTGATGCATTATTTAATTACTATATGGACCTTTTTTTTCCTCTAGTTCACACTGCTACTGCAAAGAACAGACTATATGTAATCGGTTTTTGATTATCTACCTATTCTTATGCATCTTTGTGCTGACTTGTAAAAACAGAATAATTGTACTTCTCTCTCAAGCACCCCATTTCAGGGATGTAGAGTGCCATCATTAAAAAAAAGATGAAGATATTTAACACTTATTCAAACAAGCAGCAAACCAGAGAACTTAGCTTACTTAGCTAGATGAAAAGTTATCTGTATTTCAGTGGCCAGCATAAAACTCTAAAAATTTAAAACAGGCCTCGGCTGCATCTCATGCAGACAGCAGTTCACCCCACCTCTCAGTCTGTTTCCATCATTAATATCACCATGGTTTTATTAAAGTTATGGCACACTATTGAGGATTTAAAATTGAAAGCAATTCAAGAATTAAGTGCGAAGCTTTTCAATTCAAGAATTAAGTTTTCAGCTTTCATCATCCTGCTCCATGGAATCATGTAGGGAGAATGAAAGTCATACCTGAGGAGTACTTTTATTCAGCAAGGTGGGGAAACAGTGGAACAGTACAAAACCTCTGAAATCCCCACGGATTACTAAAATTTTATTCCTAGATCATCTTATTTTAGGAAGTTTTTGAAGACTAACGTAACTGTTCAATATACAGCAACTTTAATATATGCAAAGGCAAAAAAAAAAAAAAAAGAAAAAACGGAAAGGGAAAAAAAAGGTATTTTTTACCCTATGTTTCAAAGGAATAAGACCTGGCAGAGATTTCACGCAAAAAACAGAGAAGTGGCAAGTCTCCATCATATTTGCAAGCAGGAGTAAAATTAGATTCACCGTTTTCACTGGCTGACTGCATTCCTCAAGCACTGAAGCCATTGTTATTACTTATTAGTAGAAAGTTATAAACATTTCTTCCCTAACAAGATACTCCACTCCACTGTTAACTCCTGTCTCAAATTGGTTGAGATTAGATTACTGTAATAATTTCCAAATTAATTTAAAAGTATAGCTTTTCAAGAACAAGTCCACAGAATCCTGCTTCAGGATAACAGACCATTATTAGTACAATTTTGTTGTACTAACTGTACATTATTAGTACAAATCTGTACTACATTTCCATGTATTTCAGTTTTTCAGCAGGAGATGGGGAAAAGCTTTACACTTTCAGTGACAAACTCCTGTCTCACAGCAAGCCTCCATAGTTGCAATCAGATTTCTCACCTGGATTCCCTTGGTGAGAACAAGAGGGCTATCGGCAAGATCCTCTCTTCTCGAAAACATGCTTTCCAAAGCACCTAAAGAGCCTGCTCTAAAACTGAAGTATTATTTTTTAAACATACTTTCATGAGAAGTGCTGCTAAAATAGTGAATATATGGAACTTGCTATAATGGGGAAAAATATAGGTATTACTTGCTATTTCAGTAGCATGCAATACAGTATCAATCTTTTAAATTGCATACTAAATAGCTAAGCTCTGATGATCAGAAGTTCCTCATTTTTTCACAGACCTAAATAAACAAATGCTGAACAATAGTTCTGTGGATTTAACATTTTACATACTACATTGACTATAGCTTCCAACTACTGGGTAATGCTTCTCCCATTTAAGAAAACAAAACTTAAAATATTAATCAACCCCAAGAGCTATGCACTAGTTTCAAATTAAAGTAACCGAGGTTTTTAATACTGGGCTTCATAAATAATAACTTACCTGCTGTCTGTGCAGGGTTTATTCCTATACCATCTAGGAAAGAGAAAAAAAAAAAAAGAAAAAGGGGGAAGATGAAACATACATATTACAATTTACTACACTAAACTTACATCTCAAAAAATGTACCAACAAGATATAATTATTACATCAGATCTTCATGTAGCTAATTCCCATAGCAAAAAATAGTCTAATCACAGGAGCTACTAAGAAACCTTCAGCATAGAAAATCCAAGCTATGTATTTGGACAAAACCAAATTAATAATATTAGTGATTTAATACCTCCATCCCATGCATTCGCAATTTGAACAATGCTGCAATATTATTAAATTCAGTTTGCAGTCTGTAGAGGTTGTGAAAGACACCTTTGCTTTTATCAATACCACTTCACTGAAACTACAATACAAAAACTATTAAAAAATATATAAACTGTATTCTTACCATTTGTTATAATGGCACTTGTTGCTGCAGGGACTTTGAACTAAAGGAAATAAGAAGACCAAATAACATATGAGACATAGTTAAAGCAAAAAATACACAGCAAATATTCAAAGAAATTACAATGTTAGCTGGTTCAGGCTCAAAAAAAAATACTAGAAAAGATTCCCCTCTGATTTATATATACAGCAAAATAAAGGTTTAAAGTCAAAGTTGATTAGACACCTCAACACTGAATGCAAAATTTTCAGTACTAAACAACTAATTAAATACAAATATTATTACTTATTGGATAAAATACAAAAGTTAGGCATCCACAAAGTTAAGAAATATTAGTTCTTCTTACACTAAACAAAGGAATACCTAAAATGTATGGAAATTAACTTCTAAGCATACCTGTTATGTCTAACAGGAGTTAAACAAGAATTAGCTTGAGCTAATGCTGGTTAATTTTGACCAATTTCCTAGCTTTCTCTTTGGTTCTATTGGGAGCTCTCCAACCGCACTGTTCCAAGAGGAGTTCACTCCAGGATTTGCTTACGAAAGGAAGCATTAACAACACTACATCAGAGCTGTCTCCCTCCTTAGATTTCTGACATCAGCCTAAGCAGCCTTTGTACCCTCATTCACCACCATGTACCTCCATGGTACCCCATCTCCATGCCCATCATATGGGGTCAGTTTTACAATATGAAAAGCCCTACTCAGGTGGGGCTGCTTCACCCAGGACATACATACAGGCTTCAAACAATTTCAGAAGATCTGAACTGAGATGGGGAAGACAAAAATCATTATTTCTCAGGACTAGAGGGAGCCAAGCAGGGCCAAAGACAAATCCTGCATTACATAATGTGGTTGGACCACACAGGACAGAAAGGGTAGGGTGGGTACAAGTCAATCAGTGCTTGGTCAGACTGAGCACCAAAGGCTGATCCTTGAGATTTCTTTACTTAGCACCATTAACAATCTGTAAGGTAAAAGAATGGTGTCTCAGCAATGAGCAAGTACCAGTGAAACCTCCTTGCAAGTCACTTCATCCTCCTCTCCACACTCAGTGAGAGAAAAGGGCAGCTCACTATGAATGATAACACTAAGTGCTGCCCTGGAAGAACTGCAGAGCCCTCCCATCTGCTGAAGAAATCACTCAAGCCGTGGCTTTCAATAGCATTCAGTAGGTGTGCTTTCCTCATTTTCTGATTGCTCAACTTAGGATTTCCAGGTCTGATTTGCAGAAACTCTATGCATTAATAGCGACAGGTAAAGCTCACAGAAACCATGCTTGAACATAGGAATTAATTATTAATATACAAAAAAAATGGCTCTTTTTATCTCCTGAAACACAAAATAAGCAGTATTTTTTTCACTTATTTTCTCCTAGCTTTTATCCACAGCAGATAAATCATGTCACTTCCCCATCTTGCAGGGTGACATGAAAACAGTGATTTCTGCAAAAGATAAGTTAGATATTGGTGTCATTGTAGAAAGGCCATAAGGAAAGCAACAACTTGTCTTCAGAGCAAGATTTGAATAATGAAGTTGATAAAGCAGAAGCTACATATTTAACAGTAAGAATGGAAAAAATAATATGCCATCTCGTAACAGCTAATGCACCGTTAATTAATCATATAGAGCCTCCAAAACACATCTACAATTACTGTATAAAACTGTGCTGATCCAGAGTGGTCTGAGGTCAAACAGCAAAACTCCCATGGATGCTCAAAATACATCAACTAAAAGAATAGTTTGCTAAATGTGTATATTTAAGTGATTAATTCTTCTCTAAATCCATTTCACAGAGGGTTCTATCAACAACTAACACTGTGGTTCCAGTAGTAGGTAAAGCTAACAAGTTTGATGGCAACCCTCCCACAACAAATGGCCTCTCCATTCCTGGTGTCTCCAGCTACTCAGTCCTGCGGCAATCCTTCCTGGTCCCTCATACTACTCTATCAGACTTTTCAGTCTACCTCTATGTATGGATTGTGAGGGCACAGCTGCATTAGTTCAGATTAAAATAGTGGGGAAAAAAGCTTAGTAAACAAAGGCAATCAAATTAGCAAATATCTTTATTATCCTGTACATCGTTCTCTTCAAATAAAGTTACAACAAACAGTCCACAACCTCCTCCCACAAGCTGTGTTTCCACTAAGAACTTCTGTCACATACTGATGTAACACTAACAACATAAGGAGACTCAAGACATGTAGTTTATTATCCTTCCTAATTATTAATTTTATTACAATTCCAATGCTTGAACAAATGAAATTTTCAGTAACCCAAAATTTCCCAAGTTTTCCTAAAAGGACAGAAGGGGAATTGCAAGAACAGACTTTCAGCTGAATCTGATTGCTCTTGCTAGAAGAAAAAAAATCCATCATGCTTTCGAGCACTTTATTTTACTGTTTACACCCAGATGAACATCTCTTGATCTCTGTACACTTAATCTGAAACAAACAGGATGCATCCCTGCAAATACACCATAGAAGCACCTACTGGTTTTGGATTCCATGTGAAAGATGAAACATTAGGAAACCAAAGAACATGTTATCCAAGTTTTATTCACTTATCTCTGTTTATCTGAATCTAGCCCATATGCCTAATCCCAATACTTTCCATAATAAAAAATTATAAATCTTCCAAAGTCAGAGACTACTGGAACTGAATGTGAGAAGAGTTTAAAAATTTCCTGAATCATTCTAAATAATTTTCCGGATATTGCACATAAGCAATTTAAAGTATTAAATATTCAACAGTAGTTTCTTTAAATTATGTTCCCTGTCATAAATTTTTTTCATTATTGATATAAAGTAGTTTAACTAAACTGCAAGGAAGAACAGGAAGTGTGTCAGTATCTCCTGCTGATGTGTAAATTATGCAAGAATTGCTAAGTTTAAGATTTTGCAAGTTTTGGCACCCACTGACAACCAGTAAAGCTTGTCCCCATGCGTAACCAACAAGAACATTCTTAGTGGAACTAAGCACTGTATTTTACAATTAAAAAGCTTTTGCTTTCAGAAACGTTCAAAAAGTTAAAAACCAATGTAACCCCTTTCTACTTACTTCTTCTGCAGCAAACTTCAAGACCGCTGTGAACGGTGTACTTTCAGGCACACTTAACCTGAAATTACAAGGGAAGTAAACACATGCCTGCTAAGACAAGCTGTAAAGCAACTCCATTTGTAACTAAACTACAGATTAACATTTCACTTTTAGCAATGGTAAAACTCTGGCCAAGGCTGTGCGTGTACTCTTTAAGGTCCAAATCAAAGCCTAAAAATCAAACAAAAATATACATGGCAGTGAAACGAAACAGAAAAGCCCTGGCAGGTGAGTTAACAGCAGAAAACCACCTCTTGCTTCACACGGAGGGATGGAAACACTTTTTCCCCTCGCGGGAAAGCCTTGTCAGGAGGACCATTAAAAGCCCCGCGGCTCATACGTTTGCGCTGCCGCCGGTTTTCACGGTCGCCTCGCGTCACGCAGCCAGGCCG
>NW_010106134.1:73909-77910 GCF_000699245.1 Pterocles gutturalis | reverse complement strand
ACTTGGAGAAGGAAGTTGTCATCAACACGCAGTCTAATCTGTATTTAATTTCTCCATCTGTAAAGAAGGAACTGTATTTCTTTAATTGTCCCTCAGGATGCTTGTGAGTGAAGTTGAGCAAAATGTTTCAGAATCTATAATTTATTGATTATATGCAATCAACTGATTGTATATAATCTGTTCACTACACGTATCTTTTAATGATATATGATTCACCAAATATATTTTATTGGAATTATGTGAATTTTTCAGATTTTTGATTAATTATTTCAGACGAAAAGGTGTATTTAAAAGTAAAAATAAGTTATTTTAAAACAGCTGCCTGTAAAACATAGCAATACTTTTAAGTTTTCACTTAAAAAATTCCACTTTTAAAAAATATCATCTAAAGATGGTATGAACCTCAACCAAAATCAGTGAAACTTTCAATGATTGTCACATAAATATTTCAGTCAAGTTGAAAATATAGTTTTTTTTTTTTTTTCTATTTCAGTTTGGCTAATAAACTAAAAGGAATCAGTTCTTTGCTCAACCTTTCTTGTGAAAATAAACTCCACTAGTGTGAGAAGTCAGAAATACATGAGTAGAACGCAATTATCAGCTGAAGTCAATGTGTATTAATAATCCGAAAATAAGTAGTAAGGTTTTTATGTAGTTTGGTGTGCATCTGACTCTAATTTTTCAAGGAGATTTAAGAGTTTATGTTAGAGATTTAATCACTTTTTCAGAGATAAGGTTGACTGGAGATAACCTTCAGCTGTTCCATAGTTTCTTTAAACTTTGATTTGTAATTAGGACAATGATTTAAAGTCAGTTCTATTCCTGAATACTTCAATTTTTGGTATTCATTAAAGAAATGTGTATATCCTTTGGAAAGTAAACAATTTGTCATTGAAATTTTTGTTGTTTGCATAAAACTGATATATTTGGAACAAATATGGAAATGGTAGAAGAACTACTTTTTTAAGATTTTGGTTTTATTTGGAGCTATATTCTGTATACTTTGCAAGTGTATTAAATTTAAAAGACATGGGAACAGTAACTGCATTCTTTCTTTCCTTTAAAAGAGGCCAGACTCAGATTATTCTTCAAATGATAATCACATTTTCAGCTCTGCTTTCATACACTGACAGTTTTAAATTTCAGTGAGACAAAATGCACTTTTAAATACCTAAAATATATTCTTGATTGCCTGAAGACACCTGCTTCCTGATAGATGAAAAAGTAGAAATGACACAGAAAAATCCTCATCTGCAATTTGGAACACCTCAGAAAATGTCACAGCTGGGGTTTATTGGCTACAACAGTCCTATTGATTTCAGTGCATTTTGAGGACCATCTTGAGACCTTTTGAAAGACAAGATTTGCTGTGTCAACAATTATGTTATGATTGTGGTGACAGGCATAGCCAGAGCCTGGTGGGATTCCAGAGACTGGTGGGATGCCACACGCCTGCACATATCTACTGGCTTCAGTGAACAGTCAGAAGCTTTTTGCAGGTGGCGCACGTGGCAGGTCTAAGGCTGCAAAGCTGGTGGTTCATGCTCAGCTCATGAAGTTTTCAGGTCAGATAGAAATTAGGGCTGTCAAGGTAAACAGTATGCCTCCACAGGCCAACTACTCACAAAGTACTGATTATTTAGTTTGAAGGACCATAAATTGGTTTTAGAGATTGATTCTAGTTTAGGCAAACATTGAAGAAAACCCTAATCTTTCTTCAGTTTTCAGATTGTCCTCACTTTTGCATTGTGTCCGCAGTTTCTATAAGAAAAAGTTTGCCGTAATAATCCTGAGTGTATCTGTCAATTCCCAATGTTTGAACCTGTTTTACAAAGTCTACCAAATTTGATAGAGAAATAATAATATAAAGTATAACCAGTTCTTCAATTTTTTTTTAAATGTCTACTATGAAAAACCTATTAACATATCCACTGAGGCAGTGATTGGAGTGTGAATTAAACTTCCAATCACATATGAGAAAATCTATGCAGGGGAGAGAGATATGTTATGAAGGCCCCCAAAACAGAAAAAGTTTCAATTAGAGATTACAATTTAAGGTGTTAAAAAATCTAAACAAGAGGCAAAAAATCTAAACAAGAGGCACAGCACAACAGAAAAAGTGTTCCTCGGTTCTTACACTATTTATACTACTTTTTGTCTATGAGGTAGCTTTCAGAGACAGAAAATTTGTCCTTGCAATGAATTTTTTGGGTACCCAGTTCATAGTTAGTTAACAGTTTTCTGTGATTCTATGTATAAAATAGTTACAGAAACTGAAAAGAGCAGCACTGCATAGATAATTTCACATTTAATGACTTATTATTAACTTTGCAGAGTTGCTAATTCATTATAAGAAAATTTATTTCTTCAAGTTTCAGTCTGAAAGAGATACATTTGTTCACATTCAAAAATCATGTCCGCAGCCATCAGGTACAGAACTATTACATTTAAGATGAAAGTGTACAGAACTGATATTTGAAGAGGAGGACTAAATTAGATGACTAGGCCAGGTGTTTGACATGAGCGTGCACCATTTAGTAGCTTAGTGCTTTTGCTAATAAAAAAGTTATGGTTTTTAACTTTTTTTTTTTTTTTTTGTGGCACTAGCAAACTAAATTTTTGTTAATTTTAACTTATCATTTCTTTGATTCACACAGTATTGTTAGCTTCCAGAGTGTGAGGTTACATGCAAATCATTCAATGGATCGTCTTCTTCTTCAGTCCAACTCTGTATTTCTTTCACATGCTATAATATGGCTCTGCATGTGCCTCCACACAAAATTCTGATCCACAAACATCAATGGAGTTTTGCTGTAGAGTCTGATGGGACCATATTTTCCAGGAGTTTACACCTGATTATTGATTGTAACAGTGAGACAGAACAGGGAATGAATTTGATGACCTGTGTGAGAAAAAAAAAGTAAAGAACTAACAATAGACCAGTGACCAACAATATACTTGGCTATTCATTTCTTACAGAACTGTTTAACACCTTTAGATGTCCACAGTGTGTATTTTTATGAGTACCCAGAACTGTTGCCTTGATGTAGCTTTTACATCAGAGTTTTCAGAACACCTCAAGTTAGAACCAGAAGTGTCAATACCCTGGACGTCAGCTAGATTTCACTGTGAGTGATCTTCAGATCCATTTTGAGTCCATGTTTATACAATCGGAGGAATTACATTTTATTACTTATCCCCGCTGCAGTTTTGCCTGTACTCTTCTGCCAAGGTTCTACAAAGCTGAGAAAGATCCCCAAAGTAGCTCTTTAACCAGAAATAATGAATGCCAGAAGATGCCCAAATCTACATTTATATCATGCATCTTGATCACTCCACCAATGATCCAGTTCACAATCTGCTTTAGCCCCTGGTAAAGAAGTTAACCTTATGGTGCTGAGCCTTCTGAATATTATTGGGACAAAATATTTTCCATTTAGAAGAGTCTGTCTTACTTTCTTTGAGTGACTATTACAATTTACTAGCCATTTATTTCAGCTTTATTTTACTTTCAGCTACAAATGAGCTGCTCACTTAAACTGACATAAATTTTCTGCACAGATTAAAGTGGAAGACATGAACCATTTACTGCAGAGAAATGTAGTATTACAACTATGATTATATCACCCTTTCAGTCTCTAGAAAACCTTTTAATGTGCCAGATTTATTAAAAAGTTCACATGTTTATCAAAATACCAATCAGCTAACACCAGTCAATGAGAGGGGAAAAAAACTACTTCTCTGGGAAGAAGTATCTTTGGGTTGGATTTCACTGTACTTAACAGAAGAAGATAACGTCTCAAAAGGCAGACATTCCTGGCATTCTCTCTTTATCTTTTCTTTAGCCTTATAAACACTGCATTCTACCATGCCAAAATAAACTTCTGTTTTTTTCTCAAGCCAGAAATAAAGGATGAAGAAGTCCTTGAACCTGGGTAACTTATTTTTTGGATGACCAGAACCAGAGCATTAGGCAAACGCATACAGACTGTCTCCGTCCC
>NW_010106134.1:36670-73893 GCF_000699245.1 Pterocles gutturalis | reverse complement strand
AGAGTGATTCAATTATCCACACTCAAAAGGGATCACAGACTTCTATACATCACTGTGATGGATGCCAGGCTATGAACTTCAGTCCCATACAGATGCCTAATTCAGGGCAGGAGTTAAGATTTTTTGCATTTCTAAATTTACTTGCACATCTTAACTGCACAAACCATGGCCATGCTAGGTCTACATGGCTGAACTCTACAAAAGAATGTAGGTCCACACAGCTCAGCATGGCATCATGCTTGTATCTGGTAAGCAACGGTGTGTTCTTGCAGGACAAAAAGGTATCAAGTTAGCTGGCCTTTGAGTTCAGGGCAGATTAGTTATTCGCTTGTGTAGCACTGAAGTAATTGTGATGTTTTCAATCTAGAAACCTTTAGGCAACTCTGACGTGGTTTTGTGCACTGTGTTTTACTGAACATAAGAAATATGACTTATGAGCAAAACAAGAAGACATGTTCAAATTCAGGAAGACAAATTCCTTAAAGTGTGAAGTTACAGAAAGGAATGAAGGGATTAAGACAAATATTTTTTTTTTCCGTGCTTAAAAGAACATTTATGTTAAAATACAAAACAAAGATAGACAATATCAGTAATACCTCTGCATTTTACAGGACTTAGAGAAAAATCGTAAAATAACCCGTAACATGCATTAAACCCTTTTGCTGGATCTCAAACTTCTGAAATGGAAAGGCCTGCATTAAAATCTGGTTTCACATCATCCTCAAAAGTAGTTGTTTTCATGTTAGGGTAAAATAGTGAAACTATGTACATTACAAAACAAATGAACATGTAAAGGAGTCTTGTATCCACTGGTCTCTCTGACTCTTGCATGCTGAATCTTTTTTTCAGAACACTGAAATAAAATTAAAACAATCTAGATTTAAATTGACCATCTGTCCATTTTGCTTTCTTCTACTGTCCTCACAGCTGTGATTTCTTCATTGCGTTTTCTTAATTCAGTAATTCACAAAGCCCAAATGCTAGTTGGTAAACAGAAAAAGTGATGTGAGACAATATCTCTTGTTGAGCTTCTCAGGAACAAATGCACTGTAAAGCTTACTGATCCATAGTGCAAGACACTATCAGAACCTGAGGGCTGGATGTGTTTCACATAATTTTAACCATGCTAAAGGTAGTTACTTCATAAACTTCAGTCATCTATGCTTCCCTTCTAACCAAGGGAGAGAAACAGACACTTCCAGAGAGTAATAAAAAAATATGCACCCTCATAAGATACCGACTCCCTTCTTCAGTGACTGAAAGCTTCCATGATTTACCTAAAATATCCATACCCACATCTATAATCTTGAGATGAACCTCAAGCTAAAACCTGAAGCTAAATCCTTAAATATGCCATGAAATTGTGTATTACTAAGCTTATTTACATTTCTTTTTATATAATTCTGGGGTATGGGCTGAAAAGTCAAACTTCAAACAAGTTACAAGCATAAATCATACACCAATTCATGTACCATGAATCACATGCCAGCTCTATTGACAAACCTGTGCCTGCTCATATAGATGTGGCTTTGATGGAAACTTCTGTCACAGTTTCTATTTTGAGACAAGTGAAGATTTACTTCAAGATTGCCAGGGACATAAAAGCCTGAAACTCAATTTGATCTTGAGAAAGACAGGGAGACACTGGCTCATTAATGTTTTTAGGAGCCTCTTGTGTTCTTTGTTTTGTTATTAACAGAATGGTTATGAAATCTGATTTTAAAACTGTTAAAGAAGTTAAAAGAATAACTAGTGCTTAGTGTGGTTTCAAGTTATGGTCTTTCTATTACTCTGGGTTGGGTTTGGTTTTTTTTTTGTGTGTGTGTGTGTGTGTGTGTGTGTGTGTTTAGCATTCTGTTTGGATGTTAGGTCATGGGATTGTTTCAGCACACTAGCATGATGGCTTTTTAAAGTATATTGTGAACCCTAAATCTTACTTTTATGTTTTTCCTGAAAGAAATGTTATTTTCTGCATATGATAAAACAATACAGAAGATCTGATTTTGAAAGCAGGAATACATCCAAACCATGCAAAATCATAGCCCCTGATGTGAACCACCACCATAAGTAGTTAGGCAAGCTGGGCTTTTTTGTGCAAAGATGCTCAAATTTATAAAGGCAATTATTGCAGGAAAGCATGTAGATTTACAATTTCACTTATGTTTTGAGTGTTAGCCTGGCATTCTCCATGTTTCAAAAATCAGTTAATACTAGAAATAGAGCATTATAAGCATAGTTTTGTTCAGTAATTAAGGGCTAAAATTATTTTTTGAAAAGGAGTTATATTTTTATAAAGGTATATTGTATGAAAACATAATGAAAATGTTGAGGACATTCTTTCTGTAATCAGGCCCAGTCCCATGCTAGCCCCTTTCACAATCTTTTTACTTTTCATTATCTAGACCAATAATGACTTCACAGTAATTTAGAAATTATATTGTATGAAAGAAGTAGAAATAGTTCTAGAGTATACAGTTTTAATCTTCCTGTAGTTTCTAATTTTATATAAGGCTTCTTATTTCATTCCTCAGCTGTTATGGTAGAACGTACTAAATTCCTTCACCTGCTTCCATTTCTGTGATCTCATACGCACCAGGCTTTTTGAGCAGGAGCTGACTCTCTTGCTTTTGTCAAGATTACCTATGGGATTTCCTAGGGGACTTTCACCAGGCCAGCTTAGTACCTAGGAAAGCATCAGACTTTTCCATCCCTGTGCAACCTAGCTAATATGTAAATAGTCCAACCAATTCTGCCTCCATTTTCACTGGAGGCATATGTATCTCATGTGATAATAAAGGTAACTCTACACAAGGTGCACACTACAGTGTGGTTCTAGCCTTAGCCGCTTTTTAAACTTTCATTGCATTGTATATGCATCTGTGTAAACAATGGGTTATGACTAGATTACTCAACAGTTTGGAGCTGTAGTAGATTGCTTTGATTTCACAGCCAAAATACATTTTCTAAAAAGGTAAGGTAAGGGAAAGTGTACAAAAAATAAAAAGAAAAAGGGTAAAGCTTGTATGTAAAGCATGAAAGTAAATTTCTTAGGGCTAATCTGAAGATATGGACTGGCATGAAGACATAGTAAAGCACACAGATCAACATCCTGTAGAGAGACATGGAATAATAGAAAACACTGGCCTCTCTTGACAGAGGATTTGAAAAAGAATGAGCTACGTTTATGTTATAAATGGTAGATAGCTCAGTTAAAGTACTCTCGGACTGCCTAAATACTATGGAGATGTACACAGTACAAGCCACGTAGAAAAAAAATCCTAGACCTTCTTCCATCTTATTTATCTCTGACAAATCCATGAAAACTGCAACTATTGCCTGCAAATCTTTTTTAAAAAACAACGGTACATAACTGATACACATATATGTAGTATGAACAATTATTATGAAAAGCTGTACCTCCCACAAGTGTAATATTTCTTCAGAACTTATATCTCATTTGGACTAAGTGAATAGCCATCTCTTTGCATAGGCTAATCTCTGGACACGATGCACAGACTCTAATATAGCAAAATTATTCTGTTATACTTAGAAATAATTCAATGATATGTACAATGCAAAAAAAAAAAAACATAAACTGATTTAATTAACTCTGAGCAATATTCTAATGGGAAAAAACTTGTTAGCTGGATTTTCAAATGTCATCCCACAGTTCATTAGGTTTAATTTAAATAACCATGTCATACAAGAGGCAATCTTAGCCTAGACAAAATTTTTCTTTACCACCTTATAGGTACATAAAAAAACCCACCTCCTTTGTGTAATTCAGTTCCAAATTTTTAAAGAAAGCGTTATGGACATAGTGTTTCAGTAGTGCTTTAAACCAACATTACCAACTGAAAGATGTGTTTAACCATCCCTTGATGCTTAAAGATTTATAGTAGCCCACACAGTTATTATGACAGCTAAACTCTGCTAATGGTGAATAACCTGGATTTCAAAGAACAGAGGCATGGACATAAAATGTAGGAAGTTTTAAGACAACTCCAAATAATAGCCAACTCTTTGATGATCTAGCTAACAAAGAAAGTGATAGAAAAGACATTCTACATTTGCTGTGAAAAATTGTGATAGCCTATGTAATTTAATCCTTTAAGTGTAATAATCCAAAGCTTTAATAATTACTATAATTAAAAGCAATTTAATTGTTATTATTGATCCTGAAAAGAACTTTATGGTTCTTATTTTGTTGCTCCTTCCTAAAAATAGCATTTAAGAAGTGATCTTTTTAAAAAATTAATAATCCAATAATGCTGTTAAAAAATAAAAGCAAAAGAGTTCAACAAGGCTTTTAAAAAGCCATCCTGGCTCTGGCTGGAACAGCAGTTAAAGTTTAAATTCTCTAAGAAAACCGGTTGCCTTAATCCAAAGGACATTGGGGGAGCTTCTTCCATCTTCATAGATCAGTGTCATTAAAACTTAAGCCTCACTAACATTTACTGAAATCTGCTCTTAAGGTCTAGATTCAGAGACATGCCTGCATTGTCCATTCTCCTGTCCAGCTGTTGCGGGTGTTCTCAAGACCACATTAGTCTTGGTGTATGAGTTCTTGTTGCTCCCCCGATGCAAATGATGACTTCTCCCTGCTAATGCAGAAGGGCAGGCAGCACTTTGCTGCTCTTGCAGGACAGGGCAGTTAGAAAAGCCACCTTCTCAGCAATGGCACTTGGCTTGGCTTCAGCACATTCACCTAAAATCTCAGCAGGACTGCTTCACTGCAGTCTTAGGCTCCAATTTCCCACCTTTTATCTGTATATCCTCTCCCCTCTGATTTTCAGTTTTTTAAGCTAGAGCTTGAATTTATCTTCCTGGAGCAGTTCTGTTTTGTCTAAGTAATTATGTGATGATTGACACAGAGGTTTTAACTTGGCCTGCCACTCTCCAGAGAAATGCTTTACAGATGAACCATATGCCTGTCCTTCACTCTTTATTATTCACAGAAAAAGGAATGGTCCCACCAGGCAAGAAACTGCAGGTCATGGAGGCAAAGGCACCTGCCTCCTGTTTACACCACCTTTGCTCAAGGCCTTGTTTCAGGTCAGGTGAGCAGGGAGGAGCTTATGTCTCCCACATTCCTTATGGATATTCCTCCCACTATAGGTTTTTAAATACAGGAAGGAAATCTTTCCTCTAGATGCTAGGATGATGGCTGTGAGGAACACAACTGACAGCTAAAGACAGAGAGGACAAAGGCATTACTGAGCTGACTTGGCTACACGCATTTCCTCTAAACCATTTTCACTTGCATTTAATTACACCCAGCTGAAGCTGTTTTCCATGCCATGGGTTTCCGGCAGGTTGATGTCCCTAACTCTCAGCTTGTGATATTTGCTAGGCTCAGAGGTTCATGGCCCAATAAGATGATAGTGTCAAATACTCTTAAAAGCTGGCTACATAATGGAGAACTGTGTACAGTACCTTTAAAAATCTAGACTGAAATATCTACATCACTGTCTGTAAATAGATCCTACATGATACAATTTCCTTAGAAAGACCTAAACTCAGAAATTTTCCCAAGCTAGTTCAGAACCTCTGCAGCAGGGAAAACTGTTCTTCGGTTTCACCCTCTCTTTCTAAAAGAGAGACCCATGAGCAGCAATCTATGGGTCACTCAGGCCAATGCTTGTTAACAAAAATTATCCTGAAGGAACGCACTGAGTTGTGAAGTTTACTTGCAAGGGGCTTATGCAATGGCTGAAGCACCAGGTAAGCTATCACCCATGGAAGAAAATGTACAGATAGACTAATTTAATGATCCTGCAGATTTACATTGCACTGAATATAAGTTTGCTACTGTGGGGGAGAAATCTGCCTCCCTGTCTCCCACTTTTTCTCACTTTCATTCTCAGCTAGTTAAAAAAACAAACTGCATGCCTCCAAATAAGGACTCCCAAAACACTGTTTATTTCTTACCTAGAATTCCTGGATAATTTGCTCCTAATCCCTAATTTACTTACACTCAGTTTACCTTTAATGACAAGAAAAAGTTGATATAAACTTTGTAATATAATCTGCTCCTGAGAATTTGCATTTTGTGTTAGAACATGCGACAGCTTGTTGTGAAATAAACTGTGAATCCAAAAAGGCCCATAAAGCAGAACTGTACTCCTGAGTGCAAATTCAGGTTTTGAATTGAAGAGCAATGTTAGTTTAGAGTGTACCACTCTTGTTTGCTCTACTATGATGGACATTTTGTTTTTTCATCTGGCTTCTTTCCAACATTTTTGTTCAGAGCATTTATGTAGCACTCCAAGGAGTCAAGGATAGAACACTTTTATAAAGAAAAGATGTGTTTGTATAATTACTAGGTAGAGAAAACAACTGTTTCTAGGTTTAGTTCATTTCTTTTTGAATGCACACAGAAGGCCTGTGTTTTTCCTTTCCATTTTCACTCAATGGCAAAAGCCCTCTTTAGATCATTGATATGTAACAATAATTCAAAGTATTGGATGGTGTGACAGTACTAACAGAAATAGTGTTACCTCTCTATATGTCTCTTTAGGTGACCAGCTGGAAAGCCTTCTGGGTTCTGTGGCATTCTGTAAAAGGCTTGGTAAATTAAAAAAATGAAGGGTTGAATGTTTTAACTAAAAAAATAAAGCCTTAAGGCATTAGATAAGACTGATGTTAGTCATCTTAGGGTTATGGTTTAAACAGCTTATTTTCTTATTTCTGTTATAAAATTCAGCTGCAGATGAAATGTTGAATAAGGATGGCAGGTCTTTTAGGCCTAGCATTAAAGCAAAAATAAAAGGATGAACATTGAATAATTTCTGTCAATTACTCAACTTTTTTATTTTGTTGATATTGAAATCAGGCTCTTAAAGCAAGAATCTTTACTCTAGCAAAACAAGCAAGTACGATGTGGTGGTACTCTTCACCTGTATCTTAATGATGATATGCTACAACACCTACCCACCATATGGGAGAGCACAGGCTGTTCAAAGTCTGTCTCTGCTTGATGTTCAGTAACTGTTCATACTTCGCTTTCCTGTAAAAATACCTTCTACTGGACAGTCAAAAGTGAGGTGCTATGGAACTGAATGAGTTAATGTATAGCAAGTCACCCAGCCCTGACCACTAAAAAATTAGCAAGACATTACCTCAGGTGGATGTGTTTCAACATTGACAAATTTAGTCCTTTGTGGATCCATGCAGAAATTTCTTCCAGTGTACAATTAACTTGTTCCTTGCATTTCCAGTTTGCAGTCTGCCCACTGCTTTTATAGGAAGAATGGCTATGGTTTGATGGCTTAAGCATCACCTTTTGACTCCTATGTCTCTGGCCTTACTCTCTCCTCTTGGCTCTGTTCCTCTTCATAGAAAGCGCTCAGCTACCACCTTGGGCAGTAACAAGTTCAAGCTGATTTCTGAGGCTTTAGATAACCACAAGGAAAAGTGAGAAAGAGAGCCAAGAGGGTGTGACAGAAAGCATACCAGAAATGTTGAAAAGGTGTAAGAAACTGGTTTAGGGTTTTGCTTTAAGGGAGCTGAAGTATGCGGTAGGATAGAAGGGATACTGAGGCACAAGGATGGGTTCCTAGTTTGGGAAGGTGGGGAGCTCAGAAACAACGTAAGTTTTTCGCTTTTATATTAAAATCTGGGCCGAGTTCTGAATTTTTATACAGCCATAGAGGGGCAAATGAAGCAGTTAATGAAAGGGGAGAGAAAAGGATTTGAGGTTACCGCAACAGGGGAGTAGAAAGAAGCAAAATAAGCACAAAAAAGGGACCTTCCGGTACCTTGGGCTTTCTTCCAGACCAAAACCTGCCTTCGAATCTAGATACAAATTCAAGGATCTGCCTTTAATCTACTTGTTGGATACTGAAGTTATGTGATTGGACATTTATTTTTAGAATTACATAAGAAACAGCACACTCTGTGTGAGGCCAAAAGCCTATTTGATGCTACACTTGATTAATTGGTAGGCTGGGCTGAATTAATTTTAAGATTAACTCTGCTTTATTTCTTTCCTGTGGCATCATGTCAAGATGAAAAAGTATTGACTTTTTTTTTTTGTTGTTGTTCTGGCGCATTTTACATATTCACGTTACTTTATAAATGGGTTGTTATAGTCTGGTTTGGCACATCACCTTTATAGTGACTTTTGAAAGGTACTAGTTAGTGCAAATGCTGTTGAAACTCCTTACACAACAGATATTTTAAAATTTCTGTAAAATAGCACAATCTGATGCAGCAATTCGTTATTGTCCTGCCACCCAGTAAGAAGGATGATCTTTACTTCAGCATAGCTTTGACTGAGGAGGATTTGCAATGATTTACACCAGCTCACAAGCCTGTCTTAACTTCTTAGCCTTGTAACTGCAAGTTCAGTCATTCTAGGAAAGATGACATAATTGTTTCCATTCTACCATCCATTTCCTGAAAACCTCTTGAACAATCTGTCATCTTCTGAGAATAAATAATCTGGACACGGAGCTTCATCTTTCATCTCTTGCTTTTTGTGCAGAAAAAAACTTCTGTGCAAAATGAGTTGCGAATTGGGTATAATATAAAACACTAACAACATAGTTGCATAAGGCACAACACAGTATGTAGGAAGGCAGGGGAGAAAAGAGTAATACACTATTTCATTGAACTTTAGTAAAATGTGACTCAAATATTTCAGTAGTTTAGTGAACCGCAGAGAAAATAAGTTTTTGCCACTGAAAAGAAAAAAATGGTGTGCGTGTGTTGCAAACAATTTGAACACTGAAAGGACTGAAACGACAGAAAATCCCCATTTGCCAGTGAAACTACTCTCAATCAGGACAAATTTCCAGCTGAAATTGCATTTGAATTGACACCATTACACTTCCCTGAAAAACTCTCAATATATAAGTGCAGCAAACTCTAAGGAATGGTAACACACAAGAGCCACCCAACAGCCTCCTTCCCTTGATTTCAAGGGAGCTATAACAAAGTAAAATATCACTGTATCTTTTGGAAATCAGGCTACTGATGACTGCGCACACTAGCACATTTGCTAAGAAGACTGCTTTAAATATATTGAAATGTAAACATTTATATTGAAATCTTATGTTGTTGATCTCCCTAGCTGCTTTCCCATAGGGAAAAACAGTATGTGCATTTGAGCTGAGTCCTGCCCATTAACAAATGGTGTTATGTCTGAAAATGAAGGATCAATGCAGAAAAAGAAGAGAAAAAAGGTGGAGATGAAAAGAGACACAGAGAGAGACCATACTGAGTAGAAAATATGGGTAAAAGATTGGAGGCAGAAGACAAGGACTACACAAATGGAGTAAAGAATGATGGGGATGAGAGAAGTAGATTGCACAGACTGGAGCGTGGTACCAACTGTGAAAGCTGTGACTGTGAAGAAATTGATAATGTCTCTAACAAGAACCTTACAGTTCAGAGTGGAGATACCAAAATGTGTGATTTGCTTGCTTAAACTGTATTGGTCAAGCAGACAAAATGTTATACTTGAGTCAGTAAAGATTTTATTTTCTTTTAGTAAAGACACTGTTAGTGTCTGGGGTCCCAGAGGCTAGTAAGTCGAATTATGTGCTTACAGTACAATAACACAATGTTTTTGCTCACACTACCTAATATAAAGAAGAATTGGGTTGTGCAGGATAACAATTTAAAAATAACTTGGGGAATTCCAGCATTCTATCTACATATATCTGAAGCTTTTACATGCAGCGCTAAATTATAGCTGGGCAAAGAACTACTTTTTACAAGATACTAGTGATTATCCATACTAAAGTTGGTGCCGTAACATTAGATCATGCGTAAAAGAGCTGATACAAGGTTGAGTACAGCATTTTATGTTTTATTTAATACGTATCACTTTTTTTTTTTTTTTCTGTTTTGGTCTTTTTTGGATAAAGAAAAACAGAAATGCAAAGGCGAAAATTGACCTGGCATTACAAAGCACCTACAAGTATACCAGCAGCAAAAGGAAAACTAGGGAAAATATGGCCCTGCCTCTGAATAGGGCAGGGTGAGAAAGGTCATGGAAAAGGCCGATGTCTCAAGGTCTTCTTTGCCTCAGTCTTTTCTGGTACAGAGACTTCAGGATTCACAGGTTCCTGAGAAGAGAGGGTAAGGCTTCTTTGCTGCAGACTTTGCAGTGGAGGACGGTCTGATCCTGAATATTTAAACAAAGTAAAACCCTAGAACCTGATGGGATGCACCCAGGAGTGCTGAGGAGGTTGGCCAGTGCTGTTGCAGAACCTCTCCCAATAATCTTTGAAAGGTCATGGCAAACGCTGGAGGCTTCTGAGGACTGGAAGACAGCAAATGTCACTGCTGTCTTTAGGAAGGGCAGGAATGAGGATCAGCAGAGCTACGGGCCAGTTAACCTCACCTTAGTCCCTGCAAAGGTGATGGAGTAAATAATCCAGGAAACCATTTCCAAACCTATGAAGGACAAGGAGGTGATTGGGAGTTAGTTATCACCATGCATTTGTGAAGCATTCTTGACTGATCTGAGAGACTTCTGCAATGAGACGACTGGCTTGGTGCATATAGAGAGAGGGGTTTGATATCTATCTTGACTTCAGTAAGGCTTCAGCGCTGCATCCTATAAAATCCACCCAGACAAACTGATACATAGTATAGGCTAGATAAGTGAATGGTGAGGTGGCTAAACCACTGGGCTCAAAGGGTTGTGGCCTGGAGCATAAAGTTCAGATGTAGGTCAGTCACTAACGGTGTACTCCAGTGGCTGATGCTGGGGCAAATATGTTTTAACATCTTCACTGATGACCTGGACCCCAGCATGCACCCTCAGCAAGTTTGCAGATGATACAAAACTGAGAGGAGTGGTTGATGAACCACATGATTATGCTGTCATTCAGAGGGATGTTAGCAACCTGGAGAAACAGACACCTGTGAAGGACTAATGATGTGTACCGGTACAGGCTGGGGGCTGACTGGCTGGGAAGCAGCTTTGCAGAGAAGGCCCTGTTGGTCCAAGGAGACCATGGGAGAGCAACGTGCCCTTGCAGCAAGGAAGGTCAACAGCCTCTCCAGGGCTGCATCAGGAACAGCATCACAATGCCCGCAGGTTGAGGGTGTGATCCTTTCCCATCCTCAGCACTGGAGAGGCCATTATCTGGAGTGCTGGGGCCAGTCCTGGGCTCCCTGGTACAAGAGGGCCATGGACATAATGGAGCAAATCCAGTGAAAAGCCACAAAGATGATGAAGGGCTTGGAGCACGTGAGCTATGTGGGGAGGCTGAGAGAGCTGGTATTGTTCAACCTGGAGAGAACAAACTTCAGGGGCATCTTATGTATAAACACCTGGTAGCGGTGGAAGTTAAGAATATGGAGGCAGACTCTTGAGTGGTGCCCAATGACAGGGCAAGAGGCAATGGGCAGAAATTGAAATAGTGAGGATGTTCACCTGTAATAAATCAATAATATAAATATTAAAATATTAAAAGGATGAATGTATGTAATGATTTAGCTGTGATCACTACCCCACACCCAGTATCTTTGCCACTTCAGCTGTACATTTCCATTAATTTTGTCAAGACTATGGTTCGATTTAACCCTCCCATGGAACATGCTCTTCTCTGCTAGCAAGCTTTGGTTTCAGTTGGACATTTCAAAGGCTGAAAAGTCTTCAATTTGTTCTCTAATTGAGAGGAGAAAGTGTTCTTTGTCAGCTGATTTCAGCAAGACTCAGATTGAATGATTATAAAAAAATTACTAGCACTACAGAGAAATTAAAATAACTGTGGCATTTCTAAATGCCCTTGAAGCCAATCAGAAGGTAATGTCATTCATATTAAGATTCTTCTATATATGTGCTGACAACACATATATGGTGGGACTTTACAGAACAGGTTAGCTTTGAAAGGCAAAATTCCTGTTTATTATTTGCGTTACAGACTTATTTTTCATTCCCTCCCATTCACAGTGAGGAAACTGGACAAGAATGTACTCCTGCCCCTCACCCCTGCTGCGTTCACCACAATTGTCGCTTTCTTCATGATCATTTAATGGAACTAAGGAAATAAGGAAGAACAAGAGAATGGAAGATGGCACGAAAGGAAGAAGAAATCTTCATATGGGTAAGTAAAATTAGATCTGGAAGGAAAATAACTGATGAGGCAGGAATGGCTGTGAGAATTCCTGTAAATTCCCCAAGGAATACTGGCAAACAACACTGTAATTCCTAGGGGACCTTTCTGTGTATCTCTGAAAGATAACATATGCCATCCAAATCTAGTAAAGTGAAGGGGTTTTTTTTGAAAGATTAGAAGTTTTTTTGCAAGACTGAAACCAAACATTTTATCCTGAAAGGAAACTTCATAATGAAAGATTTAATTCCCACTAGACTAATCAACTTTAAAAAACAAACAGCAAAACAACTTTCCCCTTGAATCTTTGAGTTACATTAAGCAGAGACTTTGTTAGATCTTTGACAGCAGTTCCAGGTCCAGAGTAAAATATATAGCTCTGATCTTGTACTGTCTGACTGCTAAATTTAGCTGTTACATTGTTTGAGATTTTTTTTGTCTGTCTATTTTTTAGAACACTGGAGAAAAAAAATAGGAGGCCTGTCAAAGGATTAAGAAACAAACTTTCTGGTGCAGTGCTTTCTCTGTGTAGTGCCAACCTACTTCTCAGCATTAAGAGGCAATGGAGAGGGTCTTCCTGAGTGAAATCTGATCAACGTTTTTTAATCTTTTAAAAGTTATGCATTATGCCGCCACTTTCACATCTCAGAGTGAATAAAGTTTAGGACAGATTTTTCAGTGAAGCATGTTTTTAAATGCCGTAAATAATTAATAAACAAACCAAACATTTAAAGGCTAGGTTGTCAGCCCTGCAGTGTGCCTGGATAGCATTTGCAGTGGGTGGAACACACCCTACCTGTGTTCATGGAGTCGGGGTAGGTAGACCACTGCTCCTGTGTCACACTGCTGGTCTTTTCCAGTGAGTAGAACAGGGCAAGGAATGAACAGAGACCACATTCAACGTCATGCAAAAATCTCAAATTCAGCAGCTGGTATAGCTGTGGGTAGAGAATGTTTTTGCTTGCTTGATTTCTGGGGTTTTTTGGGGTTTGTTTGTTTTGTTTTTTTTCTTTTAAGCTTACATTTTAGGAAGAACTCAAATGGAAACAGGGCACTGCATCACACTCCATCTGCACCCGTCCCAGAGCCAGGATCAGACACCAGACTGCAGGGGACAGATATTAGCCACATCAGGTACTGCTGGAAGATGTTTAGATTCTTGGTGGATGAACTCTGGGCAACCTTATATGGAGCAGAAACAGAGCCAACAGCTCCAATGAGAGGAGTGGTGCCAGTTGCTTCCCGGAATGAGGGGGAAGTGCAGATCAGAACCAAACTTTGCCAGTCTCTTTTTAAGGGCCAGTAACCCTAAGGCCACATAAAAACCCTTTATTTTCTAGGAGGAGTTTTTACTGCTTTGTTGACTTTCCTTACGGCAGAATCTATCCCTAATTTGTGCTGTGTTAATGATCCATTGCTAAAGATAGATGAGAATTACTGTTCTCATTGAATACTTGTTTCATCAGGTTGCACTGATACATTTATGTATGGGTCATGGAAATAGTACTAAAAAGACACACAAAACAATGAATACTGAAATTACTTACTGTTGTGATACTGACTAAGCAATACAGCAGATGTAAAATAAACCTGCTCTAATTTTGGTGAGAAGGATCATATCCCAAGTCCTGCAGTTTCAACTCTGTGGCCGTGTTCTTGGGCAAGCAGTTTTGACCCAAGGAAATGGGACATTGCCTCACCACTTCAGACCAGGATTTGAGTGGGCTTTTCATTTGTTTCTTTCCATACTCACTTTAAATCTGGTGAAAGAAATGTATTTCTTTTATTTTGGCTAATGGACTTTAATGAAAGTAGGATTGTGACTTGGCAATGAAATGCAAGCTGGAATGTACAGGCATGGAAAAAAGCCTGGAGAGAATGATCAGGGACAAATGAAGCATTGAGACAGGTGTTGGTGGCATAAAGAAGAGCAATGCAATAGGGAATAAGGCTAGAGAGATAGGCTGGGATAAAACTTTGAGGGTCTTTCAAGGTAAGGACACAGAGTCTGAACTCAAGGTGAAGTGTGTGAGTAAAATTAAATAGGACTAACTTTCCCTATGAGCTCTCAAATTACACATTATAACAAATTTTGCACTTATATTTTGTAGAAGTGCAACTTAAATAGACAGAAGCTCAATATTTTTGGTCAGACAGATCCTGATGTGCTTCTCAAAGAACAATAAACATCTCTAGACTGGCTTAACATAAAATCAAAAAATAGTAGAAAAAATATAAATAGATGCACTTCAGAAGCTAAAACAACCTGAGGAGAAGAGACTCCAGGTACAAGGGACATTTTGTGCAGTTTCCATTTAATCATTCCCTCAAGGAATGGAGACTCCACAGCAATGTACTCAGGGACAGGCATGTGCTCCAACACTCAGAACTTGCTCCCATTTTCCCTCAGGAGCTGTGTCTTCTGCAAAATCCCAGAAAAGAGAATGAGAGTACGTGTAAAGCAAGAAGCAGTATGAATGTTGAAATAAATGTTTGCCAAACCCAGAAGAAAGCAGTTGCCGTGAACATGCAACTAAAACCAGTGTTCATGGAAATACATCTGCTCTCCTCTCTGAACTACACAAAGAATCAATGTAAGAAGTTAAACTGCTGCAATCTTCAGCGTGTGTTGAAACATTGGATTATGGTTTTACTGCTGCTTCACAAGGTCACTTAGTAATGTATAGAGAGCTTTCCTTTGTGATTAACAAATTTTGACAGATATCAGGTGATGCATGGTTCCAACTTTGCCCTAACAGAAAGAGTCAGCCGAAAATATCTGGAAATCTAAAGGAAGGTTAACCTTGACTTAAAACACTGGTACTGTTTCCTGAACAAGGTTCAAACCCATAAGAATATGTTTGAATTATACATACAGGAAGTTACCAAAGGCTTGTAACAGCCTTAAAGAAAACTCAAAATTATGTTAGCAGCGGGGGAACAAAAGCAAGTTAAAAGTTTAGAGAAGACACTCTGGACATAATAATTTCAACATAATTCTTCTAAGGAGGCCATCCACATTTAACATCCAAGAATGTTAAAATGGTTGTGTATGTTCACAATTATTTCTCAGCAGAATATCACCTCATATGAAAACTCCAGTTGTCAAAACTGAAAGTTTTGCATGGATATGCTGGATTTTCTTTGGCTTTCATTGGACTGATTCCTTATATCTAGAACTGAATAACTAAGTTACCTGGAAGCAGAAATCAGCCCAGAACACACAACTGTGTTGATTCTTAGTGCAGCCACCTTACATACGGAGAAATGTGTCTTCAAGTCCTTGACCCAAAGGAGGTCATTGGTTGGAACTCTCCTACATCATATGATTACATCAGAGAAGGAGATTCTACAGCCCCGCAGCCAGAGCACACAGGTTGAAGCCCCTGATCTCTCTAAGACCTGGGGTCAGCACAAGACATACCACGTTGCCTTTGAGTGCTTCTGCTACTAGTTTTTTATGTGGCAGCAGATGACATAAAGAATTGTGATCAGCCCCTTCAGATGCCATGTTCTGTACTGTATAACTAATTACATAAGAATCTTTGATTTCACTAAGGCATCTGGGACCTAGATATCAAAAATGGTTTTGAAATACCAACTCTAACCTGAAGAAACAGAGATCCTGAATTGTTTCTAGTTCCTGCTTCTCTCCCTTCCCAGTCATTACCTGTCAAAGAATCATGGACAGTTTTGTGATGGTAAAAAATACGTGTCATGTTTTTAATTCTGTCTGGGATATACTTGAGATTTCTATATTCAGAAAATCCACATCAATTTAGAATGAGGGCTTTCAATCAACAACAAAATTGTGCATGGAAAAAATTAGACATTTTTATAATTTTCTTGCAACTTGGGATAACAGGATTTTTCCACATGAAATATTTGTTTGCCAAATCACAGACATTGTACAAGATAAGAATAACTGACTTGTCTAAAGTTAACTGTCTTATGAAAGAGTAATGAATCAAACTGTAAGCTCTGATCACACAGGACACAATCTTTCCCACCAGAGCAGCCTTTCTTTCCTAATCACACTTTTCAAAACCACTGTTCATCAGCAACAATCCTTACACTGTGAAATGCTACAAGGGATACAAAATAATGTAAACCCATGATAGCATATTGTGATGCTAACAGAGCAGCTCTGTTTCTCAGAGTAGTTAGGCAAAGACAAACACATGCATGTGTATATATATAGAGAGGGAGAGTGATACAGATGTACATGTGTTTAGGTACACATATTTATACATGTACACACACAAAGACACTACATTTAAGGTAGAAAAAATGACCACTGCTGTTCTTACATCCTACCAACTGCCCCAGCCTTGCTTCCTTTCAGCTGTAAATGCTTTTCAAATCTGCTTCTTCTGATCAGCAAACCAGCTGGTTTAAATGTTATCAGTGTGATACTTTGAGAAGGCATCCGGAATTGGGTATTGCTTCAGAAAAGCCACAATCTGTAATTAGTGACGTCAATCATATTATTAAAACGTAATTACAGAAAGCACTTTAATAATAAAACACTAGGATGAATATGAGGCCTTTTTCACCATCATAATCACAGTGAAAAAAGATTTATGTTTCAATTTTTTTTTTGTTTTTGTTTTGAGCCTAATTGATAGCAGTTTGAGGATTTTGTTTATTTACCTATGAAAATCATCTTGACCATAGCTTACAAATATAGATCTATACCTCAGTAAATTCAGCTGGCTTAGAGGGTTGTTAAATCATAAAAAAAGCCTTGACCATATTATTTGCCTTGATTTCCATCTATCTTTACTAGGAAGCTGTCATGTTAGAGAAAGTCACCCTGCAAACTGTATGCTTACTAAAAATGGAGAAAGCTAAGGACCCAGTCCCAAACACACCCACAGAGACCTTCATGGCAACTAAGGATGGACACAGAAATAAATAAATAAATGCAAGCAGATAAAATACTGAGACAGGATGAGTCATCTTGTATCAGTCAGTGCCAGCTCTACATTTGCATTGCAGAAGGTCAGTTATCTCACACTGAAATATAACTGAAACTATGAACTCAGTAGCTCTGGGCACTTAACACTGTTTAGATCTGTACTTTAACACTTAATTTAATATTTTTCCTGAAGGGAAATGATTAATAATTGCATTCAGTGAAGCATACACTTTAAAAGATTGACCCTCACAAGCTGTTGTTTTTTTTAGGATTAGAAAAAAGTAGCTGTTTCCCCAGACACCATCCACTTATGTGACATTTTTTACACTTCACGAAGCTGCAGAATGTAATGTGCCAAAGGCAAAATTTTCAAGATAACTAATTAGAAGAGTACTTTGCAATTATGTTTTAGACCATTCAGCAACAAATAAGGGTGAAGTGCTATTTGATGTTGAGTCTGATATCGATGAAAATTGAGATTTTTCCTCCTACTGAATTCAGTGTCATGTCTCATCTACAGTCTAAGCAGAACCAGGGAGCAGGCAGGAAATTATGTCTGTCAATTCTTCAGTTTGCATTCTCAAACATACACTATTGTTTTGAAAGGATTCACTCCTACATATGAAAGGATTTTGGCCTCAGCAATACCTTGACAGACCTGAGATATATCCCACGTATATTTTGTTAAACAATAAAATTTTAGCAATGGGAGACTGAGACAAATAAATAATAGCATGAGGTAAGAATGCTTGATTCAGTATCTTGTTAGAAAGAGTTGAGAATAAATTTTTTAAGTGCTGTTTAAGCACTAGAGCACAAATCAAGTATAGTTAAATCTATTTAGAGTCCAGAAATTAATCTTGGAATAATGAAATAGTAAATTTTCTGCTCTTCAAACTTCTTTTGATCCTAAAACCTCAATTACAGTAATTAACATTTCACATTTTCAGAGCACATTGCAAACAATAAATAATTTTGGCAATGAAGTACACAGGCATTATTATTCATATTTTCTACATTATGTCTCAGAAAACTGGAGCGAATTATGACTTAGAAAGGGATTTTCAAAGTTTTTTGTCATATGAAGTTGGAGATGGGAATCAAGAGGATTTTTAAAGTGCAGAGATATTTAACTCCTATAGATTAAAAAGCCAAGAGCAAGTCACCCCCTTATTCGGGTCTTCAAACCAGCATTCATATTTAATGAACTCATCCAAAGAAAATGATGACTGGATAGAGAATGGTGCACAAAATTGACAGAGATACTGGTTAGAAACTGTCTTTGAGAGTCTAGCTACTTCTGCACAGAACAACACAGCAATTGCAATATCATCATAATGTCAAAGAAAAAGTTTATCATGTCTCAATTGTATTTCAAGCGTGTCTCTCGTATCCTGTCAAGGCTGCTCACAGTCAAGTTCCTTGTGTTTGTACATTTGTATGGCGACACAGTGCATTAGGTAGTGCACCGAAAGCTTAGCGACCAGCCTCAAAGATCTCCAAAGAGCTGTTTCTTAGCAATAATTGTTAGCCCACATCTGCCATAGCTAATCTTAACACCGTGTTAGGGGCAGGAGGCTCTCCACTCCATACCACTGCTTTGAGAATACAATGAAAAGAATAGGCTGCTCAATCTACTATAAAAGCAAACATTGTTAAGCAAATGACCTCTGCGTAGTCTCTCAAAAAATATTCCCACTCTCCAATTTGTAGAGAAGCATATAATGCAATTATTACTAACATGTGATCTCCTCTGTAATCTGAGTATATAGCTTGAATATGCAGTATAACTGAAAAGACAGCAGTACAGTGGTAAATTAAAAACTGAAACTTGCAGCTGGACATTCAACAGTAACATGCTTTTAAATAGAAGAGGAAGGTTACAGTCAGTCAATATAATTTAAAAACTATTTATTTTACTGCTACTGAATGAAATGTGATGTGTGCAGACAGATGTTGCACTGCATACTGCATGTCATCTCACACATTCTCTGCAGTAAATTAGGCTTCATACTTTGAAGTATTTATAATGAAATGAAATGAAAAAATTGTTCAAGAAATAAAATTTACATTTCCAGTGCGTAATTGTCACCAGATTTAATGACACAGTCCTTTCACACAGTATTCCTTCAGTTCCTTAAAATAAAGCCTAATTCTCTGATGCTTTGCACACGTTTGAAATTAGAACAATATTTTATAGTTTTGCGCTTAGTGGTCTGGCTTATCTCTTCCACTTCTGTCCCTCTGCACCAACCAGGTGGCACAGAGGAGTGAAAAACATCTCACCAGCAGGTGATACTCTTAGTGTGATAGATTCCCTGGCAGTCAGTCTCCTACATCTTCCCACTTTCCCTGGGGTTAAGAAGACAGCAGATGAGCCAGAAGGAACAAAGCTCACTCTTTTCTACACACCCTGCTTTACTCAGCAAGTAAACGGGCCCATTTCCCAGCAAACAGAGATTAATATCTCTCGCTGTCAATGCATACATATTTCTTTTACACAATTCACAATCAGAAGAAAATTCACTGGGGCCTTAGAAATCCTGTAAAGAGGTGGAAATTGTTATCTCCTTACCTCACATCATGATACACTAATAAATGAAGCGACCTTTGTTAACATTCTGATGTCTGAGGAGAACTGCAGGCACCAAGATGACTATTTCCGGCACCATTAACTCTCGTGAACGTTTTCACAGAGATTCTGCAAGGACGTTCCTTGGCTTTGTCCATCATGGCTATTTCTGATTCAGTGCTCCAGCTAAACAGTGTCAAAGCTACTCAAAATGTGTGGCAAGGGGGTTTCCACTGTTCTGTAAGCATTACTGCTTCTGAACTGAATTGTCAGTGCCCTACCTTCGTTATTTCCCAAGTTTCGTTCTTCTGCTTATGTCAGGAGCACCTGGATTTTTTGGATTTGTATTAACATTTAGTTGTTTCTATGACAAGCCTTCTTATTGAAATTACTGTAAATTTTTGTAAATACTGTAAACTTTTGTAAAGTATAAGTCCGTAATAAGAAAATTTCCTTTAAAATCACAGTCTGTCAAAGGTTTATTCCTGAAAGAATTCTACCGAAACAGCTCTTCAAAATCAACACACAGAATAACCAAATGGTCTGGCCTTAAGTGCAACTTTTCAAGACATGTTATCCTCCTTCTGACAAGCTTGTCAAACGACATTCATCCTACCTATCTTCTTCAAGAGATACAATATTGATCATTCCCAGTGTGCCAATTAATCTTTCCAAAAATTTTACAGAGGAAATGCAGTTATATTTATCTCTAAATCAATATTCAGTTTTCTAGTTACAGTAATCAGTTTTGGTTCAGTTCATGCAATTTTAGATGGTTCAGACTTACACAGAAGAGAATTTAGGACACTAAGATATGAAGTAAAATGTAAAAAACAGCTTGTTATCTGTAACCAAAATAAAGGCCCATAGATTTCAAATTGGTACTGAGCACATTAGGGTATGTATATAAATTTCACTTCCACTATAATCAATATACATTAAAATTAATTTTGTTCCTTTTTTAGACATTCTCAGAAGCCATGCATTTGTACATCTGCCAAAATTAATATTCAAAGTATAAGGATGTGATACACTTTGTAAAAACATTAAATACAGTGCAGTTACTGTTCATGACCTCTTTGAGTTAACATTTTACAACAGAATCCTAAAATTGCTCATCAAGCTTTTTAAGTTTTCTTGTCTTATTTAAAGGTAAGTTGTCAACTTTTATAGCATTTAATTATTCTCATCATGGACATGAATTGAACCTTAGGCTAACACTCAAAGCTGAGTCTTTCCCATGTTGTCAAATGTTGCTTGCTGTGCAAATAAGGCCTGTCAGAAACCATCCATTACATTTGCATCTTTTTCAGTCTCATTTCTCCTCTCTCAATATTATTGGTCAGAAGGAATCTTTTAGCTGGTCCACTTTCATGATTCTTCTGCAGTCCAATGGCACACATATCATGACAGGTCTCTAGCTTTATTCTCATCACAGTTCCCACATATTTCCATCTTCTCTTTGTATATCTTTAGATAAAATGTTGTTGAACGCCAGTCTTATTAATATTTCTTAGCTATTGATTCAATGCAATACCTAGCATTTTTCAAAGGTGTTTGCTTTTGGAAGAAATGAGACTTGAGTCTATAGCTTTGATGGATTTACATCCTTCACATCCATATGTTAAAACAAAAATAACATCTGAGCTATAAATTTCAGAATTTTGTCTTTAAATAGTAGATTTTCAAAAGCCTAATTTTGTTTAAGATGATGAATGTAACTACCATCTTTCCAATTGATATTCTTTTCTGTCTAAAACACCCCTACTGGTCTAAATGCTACTGCCAAAATATGTAAAACGCTTCACTACTTGAATTAATCTGAAAGTAACATGGGCTGCAAACTGACAGAGCTCTGACTAGGTGCTCTGAGCTAACTGCCACTTCCACTTTCTTGAGATGTCAGACTGGATTTCCTGATGTGGTTAAGGAAAGAAGCCTTTTGCTCCCCTTTAGCCACCTTCCCACTCCCTGAAGACTGTGCTGAGGACTTGTACAAACCCCAAGGGGTGTCTCTCTCTCTCTCTCTCCTCAGCTTCTGTGTGGAGATCCCTACGTTCAAATCTGTGCTCAAATGCTCTACCATGGGACACTGTGTAGAAGGAGCAGAAGGAGAAGGAAGAGGAAGGTCTTCTTCCTCTATTCTGTTCCATTCTGATCCAAAATGGGGTGGCCCAAATGTGCACTCTCCTCCTCACAGTACATCCACTCTGTTTGCTTACCTACTGGTTATCTTTAGAAGAGCTCTAACACTATTTATAACTAGACCTTCTAGTGGGCTGTGAATGAACCTTGTGATGCCTCTCTTGTATCCAGCTACTTTTTTTTTTTTCCTCATAAGGAAGCCAAGAGCAATGCCAGGTAGAAGAATAAAGAGAATACAGGCAGTTTTGTTGCTAGTAGCAAAGGTTATGCCAGCAGACAACCCTACCTGTAACAGGACTCTTCAGGTCTACAAAGATCACTTTGAACAAGAGAAGTCACTACATGCTTTCCAGTTAGACTCCCCTTGTGATGGGTGTCTATTTCAAATAGCAACGCAGCAGAGAAAATATATTTAAACTTCTAACTGTAAAGCTTCAAAGAACTGCCAGGAAGGGTCAGAAGCACATGCAGTTTCTGAAGCTGGTTTTAGTTTGCTAAAACTTGCTCCTTATCAGGGCAAGGAAGTATGAGCTGGTTTCTTACTCTAGTGTCTGCTCACCTGGTAGAGTGGGAACAGAAGTGATATGTTTCATGCAGTTTTCTCAACTTTAAGTTTGCAAGAGTGTATCCCTCTGGATTAGCCAAAAATAATGCCAGTGAACTGACTTAAAGATTCAGCATGATCTCTCATGAACCTGAAAGGATGTGAATACTGCACTCATTCTGCACAGGGCTTGTGTTAGCACATCTGCTCCTAATGTTCTTTTACGAACCCAGGTCAGAATATCAAACAGGATGTCTCAAATTCTTCCTGGGCTATTTTGTGTAAAATAAGTAACATTCTCTTTTGGTATTTGCACCTTATCACCTTGAAAAAAGAACAGTAGTCATAAAGTTTTATGTTTTCTTTTTCTTCTTTTTCCTTTTTTTTTTTTTTTTTCCACAGAGACACTAATTGTTATTCTCTATGTCTAAATTCTTCAGCTGGTAAAGTTTGGATAATGCATTAATCTACTGGGAAGGTAAAGTCTATCGAGAATTTGGGATGGGATGTGGCAGTTACAGCTTCTTAGCTGTGTACAGGATTATTATCTCTTGTTTTTTCCTATTAGACAATAACCTATGGTTTTATGCAGACATTCAGCGTAATGAAAGTGCCTGTCTGGGTGATAATTTATGGAAAGTGATGAACTGTCACTCAGAAACTTCTTCCTACATGTCCTTCCTAATTCCAGATTTGTGAGACTTACATTTTGGATTATGTGAATGGACACACACAGTTATACCAGACTGAAAAAGAGGTATATACTCAACCTGTATGTGGTGGTAGGAAGTGGTGTGGGCATGTTGCTCAATAGTGTTGAGAGGAAGGAAGAGGAGGAGCAGAGGAAAGGAAATTTCTAGTGGAATTCATAGGGAAAATACCCTGTATCCTTTTTATTTATCTATCATTTTTCATCCAAGAACATCAGAGCCTTCAGTCTTTGATGGAAAGAGAAAGAAACTTCAAGACCCTACTGCTACAAACCTTTATCTAAAGAAGAATTAAAAGCATGAGTGTTAGCAGTAACAGGGCCTAAAATTGCAAATGATCAAAGGCAAAGGATCAAAGCAAATGAGCAAGATCTCAAGTTCCTTTCCATGTATCTTTCTAAATCATTATTAAACAATGTCTTTGCAACCTGGAAGGTGTATTTGCCATTAAAAATATATACTTTAGGAAAAGCACATTTTGACAAAATATAGCTAGGATACTTAAAAACGCAGTCCTAAAAATATGATGTGTAAAAGAAATATAAGTTGGTAAGGTGTGTCAGAATACTTTAAATTCATTAGCTGAGATTTGTTATAGTCCCAGTGAGATGGGTAATGAACAGATTTTCCTTTTTCTTATGACTTCTGAAAGTCACAGTCCACAGGCAGTTATGCTCCCCCAGACTGATTAATATCGTCCTGCAGTGAGCAAAATAAGCAGGGCCTGGCTAAATTTTGCTAGTACAAAGTTGATTTGACATACTATTGGCAGTGCAAATAAACATTGATTTGACAACAAAACATGTCTTGACAACAAAATAAAAGACATCTAACCATACAACAAGAGGAAGAGGATTAAAAAAACCCTTTGTGTTAATTGCATTAACTATTTAAACAAACAATTCTATCAAAACATTAAACATTTGCAAAAGGTTCTCTTGGGTCTACTTACAGCTTAAGAGGGAGATTCTTATTTAAGCATAAAAAACTTGGTTTAAAAATGCAAAGTAGTAATCTAAATCAAATGTGTGAAGGGGCTTATTAATGTACACCTTAAGTACATCACGGGCTTTCTGCATCGACAGCACCTTGTGTATGCATCCAAGGTATGTTTTGATCAGAACTATTGCACAGTTTGTCATCTTATTTCTTAATCAGAACCTTCCCTCTTGAGGGTTATGGCTCTTTGTTAATCATTATTGTCATTAAAGCATGTGCTTTTTAATGCCAAGTAATTAGTAAAAATTGCAGTTTCTTGTGTGGTGTAGCAACACAGTTAAAATTTTAGTTTTTTCCAGTCTATACTATGAAGTTTCTCTGAAGTCTGTGGCCATGAAATAATATAGCTGCTTTAATAATGTGCCTTACAACTTTCGTCACTCTTGTGAATCTGTCTTAACATCTGAGCTGGTAGGACAGAGATCTAAGCCTCCAAGTGATAAATAAAACAATAGCGCTAAATCACTATTTCCCTTGAGTAGGAGAGTGTTGTAATTCTCAACAAGGACTTTGATTTATGGAGATCGAAAAGATTTCTCATCAGATTTTGGGAAAGTAGCAAGGAGGAGGAAGACATTTTTACACTTGATAACAATTGACATATACCAGAAAAAGAATAAAATAACTGTCAGAAATGGTAAAGGCATTCAAAGTTTAAAAATAGAACCTGAAGATATATTATCATTGTTAAATCAATATCATCATTCTGTTTTAAAGACATTCACTTATACATTGAACATGCTTTTTCTGAACTAAGACATTTGTATCTTTTGATTCTAATCTTGCGATCTTCCTGTTGCCATGTAAGCTCAGTGGACTCTGCAATGAAAAGATTCATCAATATGATGAGTATGGCAGGGTCAAAGTGCAAATCATGTTAGGTAATGAATATTTAATTCACATATAAATGTAAGCATACATACATTTATTTTATGTGTATACATATACAAGCAAACAGGGAACAGATATGTACATGTGCATTCTCCTAAAAACATATCACTTCAATGTCGCAGAGTAGGCAAAGAAGAATGCCTGCTTAAATTCTTATAAAAATAATTAAATTTTACTTTTATCTATTTTGATTTCATGAAAGGAGACGATTGAACGTGAACCACTAGCAGAGTCTCAGCATCAAATATGACAGTGCAATATATTAAATCTTGTTACAGTAAAAAAGAATAGTTTAAGAACTATAATAATAGTAGTTTAAGAACTCCACTAGCAAAATCAGTAACATATTTTAAATGAGAAATATTCTAATCTAGATTACACTTTGTGTTTATATTAGATGAATACAAACATGCTATAATATTTTCAAATTTGTTTTCATCTGCTAATGCATTGCATGTGAATCTTGTATGCTACCAGAAGTTCCCTGATGGAAATGGTATAGTAGTTCTTGATCATTCTAAATTCATACTCTGTGTTTCCAAAAAACTTCACTTTCTAAACCACCAAACTTTAAAATCTTGTTAATTAAATATGTTTATGGATGTCAAATTACCTGCAGTAATTTGGCTCTACGGGAAAAAAAAATCAAAGGATTAATTAACTTGGCTATAAAAGGATTACTGGTACCAGTGAAGCTACAGGTAGAATTTTTAAAAGTGAGGGAGGAATTCAGTATATAACCCAAAAGACATTTCTGACAGTTAATAACTAACAAGTACTGGTTCAGAAAGCAAAGATACTAAAACATAAGTGGACCAAATGATGGATAGTCAAGTTTGGTTTTTTTTTTTTTAAAGTCTTGCCTTGTAAATGTTAATGTGGTCTTAGTAACAGGTGCAGCATGAGGTCTGCAGATGATGTATTAACTACAGAACTCCAAATGAATGGTATTTTAACAGAGGGGAATATAATTCCTCACACGCTTTCATTCCCCTAAACCAAGCAAAAACTGGTTACGATGTGATCCTAATTCCATTTTCATTTGGAAGCTGTGTCCTGCATCCACCATTAATCTCTTCATTGATCACTGAATCTCTTAGCCTTTGTCACTTATTCTAGGCATATGTAAATTATGAGCCTAGCCATTTTACTATCTCACTTCATTCAAAAGAGAGAGAGAAGTACTATTCAGGCCAAGCACTTTCTATTTCCCTCCACTGACTATGGAAGAAGTGTAAAGCAACTACTCTCTTAATTTGGACACGTCAGTTAAATTTCCAATACTAGGTGGGATCAATTTGAGCCTGACACATTTGGTTTAGAGCAGTGTGGAGTTTGTCCCTATCCATGATCAGTACCAGAAATAGAGAGTTTAGGGGAACAGATTTCCTGCTGCATTTTTCAGAGAGGGACATTTGGCATTAAACAAACAAAAAACTCCTGTTAGTACTCTTAATAGTAAAAAAACAAGGAAATATTCATATCGTTTGTACTGTCTGTAGATAGAATGGATATATTTAGTGTAGTAGTAGTAAATACCACTTCTCACCTGTCCCCCAGCAGCATTCTGGGGTTCTATACTGTTAAACTAGGGCAGCACTGAAGCACTGATATACCTAAGCACCTGTTTTAGAAATATAAACTGAAAGTTAATAGTCTCTCTAAAATTAAAGGCTCTTTCTTCCTTCAGTGTATACTTATGATTGTTTGGCTAACTATAGAAAAAAAGACTTATCTGCATCAGAAATGAAACATCAAATAATGGCACTGTGGTAAGCAGAGACACAATCTAAGGGGCTCCTTTGATGCGTTTTGTAGTGTTTAGAAACCAAAGAGCCAGTGGTCAACTAAAACTGGGTTTCTCATAGTGTAGTTCTTCTAAAGTTTGTAGATTTTTCTTTGATGAATTATTCATGAATTTACAGAACCATTGACTGTACTGTGATATGAATTCCAATGATTTGCGTGGCTCAGCTAGTCTTTTCATATCATAAAACTTTTGCATTTTTCATCATATTTACCCTGAACATCCTTGCTTTTATCTTTACCCTTATTTTAGAAGGCTATTTTATTGTTCTTTCAGCTAGGAGAAAAAAAAAAAACAACAAACAAAACAAAACACAAATGGGGTGGGGAGGGAGTAATATTGCTTTATCTTTGGGAACTTAAACCACTCTTGTAAGTGGATGCACCTCCTCTTAACTTCAGTGACAGCTGCAGCTGTTTACACCTGGGCTGATTTGGGCAGTTTCAGCTGGGGTAACAGAACTACCTGACATTAAATTTCCCTGATATTTCTGATTATAAATATTTTCTGTTCAATTTCTTATACCTTGGCAACTCAGATATCAGTGTTTTTCTACACTCAGAACCTGATAAGACTTCAGCTTTTAGCTCTGGGCTTAGTTGTACACCTTTGCAACTTTAACCAGCCTGGCTTTCCGGTGCCTTGATTTGAGGTTGGGATTTTTGTCATGGATTTCAGTACTGGGTTCCCACTATCCATGTAACTGTGCTATTTTACAGAACGCATGAATCCAGATACATATAGTCTACAACTGGTGTTAGTGCAGTTTAACTCTCTTTCTAAAAAGGGTAAAATGAAGCAGAATAAGTCCCATCTTCTAAAGGCTTCTTCAGCTGCACTGGTGATTTGCATTAGCACAGGTGGAGCCTCCAGGACAAAGAAGATCACAGAACAGAAAGTATCACAAAGGGGTTATGATTTGATCTGGAGTATGGCAGTTAGAAGAATAAGCCAGAAAAAGCAAAATTATTTTGTTAATGAAGCAGCAATTTTCTGAGTCTGAAGTGTTTCACTGGAGATATCTCAGATTTGACAAACTTTTGCACATTCCAAAGCAAGATAGTAATGTGATTTACACCTAAATTTCCATTAGAAGCTCCCTGGGCCAAGGACTCTTGTGCTTCCATAGTATATGGCCATGGGAAAGACCTACAAAGAAAAGCTAATGCCTCCAGAGAAAATGTCTAGACTCTCAGGACCCTGTCAAACACTAGAGTTTCAGGCAAATATTTTCCAATAAATTTTCATTCCCTAGCAGGGACAGGTCTGGGGAATGTAGTGCATTCCACAAATGCCCTGTTGGGTGTTTCTGAGAAAGATACCTTACACTTCAGAAAACCAGAAAGGCTTTATTCACTGTGGATATGAAGATATTCACAAAAGTGGCAACTCATCAGACAAATTAGATATGATTTTTCACACATCAGAAAGAAAACATCTATTCAAGATTCGAGAGAATTGTTTTAATCACTTTGGAGTGGCCAGAATATCCATCACTCTTTATTGAAATATTAGTTTGTTGACTTCAGTCTTCTGTCTTTAAAGACTTTACAAAATGTGCAATTGTCATCCCCAAATGCCTTCTATATCACATCTTATTGCATAAATGAACAGCTTTCTTTCATCTAAAGATAAGTGGGCATGGGAATTTCAAAGATGACACAAAAACAAGATGTGCATTTCAAAACAAATCATGAAAAATAGACTATACCTCCTACTCAAAGCTGCAACAGACATGATAAAATGGGTAAAAACAGACATTCTTGCACAGAGAACACAGATGTTCAAGGCTCAGAAAAGAGAACAGACACACATTGAAGATAATCTACAAACAACAGACTAAATGAAAAAATACATGATGCTTCCTCTGAGACACATCTGTCATTATTGTTTAGAAATATTTTTGGACATATTGTTTCTGTTGATAAGATACTCAAAAGTTTAGACAAAATCACTCGTTTATCTGTTCTCTACGAATAACCTTGTAGAATGAAATTTCTCCCATATCTTTCATACTTTTCATAGCCTCTGTCAGTCCTGTCCTTGCTCAAACTTTGGTATACTCAGCAGTTCACACTTGAAAACATGAACCTCATTTGTGCATACAAAAAGGGGAAGGATTTCTTTATTGACTTGCATAGAATAGTGTACTAAGCAGCAATTAATAGCCCTGATGTTACCCACAGAGCTATGGGGAAAAGTGATAATTTGTAAGCTTTGGAGAAATAAGAGTTGTGTTTCTGAATTGGAGTAAAGAAGTAGTTGAGACTATTTCACTAATAAAATAGATGAAAAATCCCACTTCCACCTTCTATTCATTAAAATTTACAAACATGAAAAAAAATCATTTTTGTCAAAACCTGTTTTCTCAGGAATGTCTTCTTTCATTTCTTTTGGCTGAAATGGGTCCACCGAGATGATGCATATTATGCAAAGTATTTACGTAAGGTGATATCTGTGGAGTCAGTAATACAAAGTGCTGAGTACCTCTGAAGTCTACTGGAGTCAACAAGTGTTAAGACTTAAAAATGAACTACAAGTGTAATGTAAAAATTGCGCCTTGTATGACATTTTTTTCCCAGGAACTAAAACCCACTTTTCTGAACCATCTTTAGACCTCAATAATAACCAATGAGTGTAAAAGATCAAACAGTGCCCTACAGGACAATGACAGGGTCTGGTTTTTTCAGCTGAAGTAAAATCTGAGAAAAACACTGCTAGTCTCTTTTCTCACTTACAGTAATATTTATTGTTTATAATTTTCTAGGTTTTTGTTAAAAGTTTCTCAAGTTGTGGTTTTTTCTAATTAACAGAGGAATGTTTTAGTCTGATGTCAGAATATAAATTAATATTGTTTACATTTCTATTATTCTGTTGGGCTTTACTGAAGATCAATCTAAGATACCCTTGGATTATTTTCTCAGTTTTAAAAAGCCATGGTCAATTCAGAAGACTTGCCCAAGTGGAACCTCTGTGCAGGAGGACAAGACATTAACCTCCAAGCAACAACAGCAGAGCTCTGTATTCTGTTCCAAGGTGTGCCACAAATTCTACAAATACCAGCAAGCAAATTACTCTCTAGGTCCCAGATTTTCCTCCATAAAATGGAGACACTGCATCTTTCCCCCTACTGTCTACCTCTCTTGCTTAGTGTGGTCCCAAGCTTTTCAAAAACGAAGCTGTGAAATCGTATAGTTCTTAACCAAATTATTAGTGAAGTATGTAATGGGAAAAGTTCAACTAGGATAGGAAACAACTTGCATAGAAGACCCATGGATGAATTATAGTTTTACTAAATTAAAACTGCTAATTCACTATACACATTGATTATTGATTGTAAATATACTATTGGTTTGCAGGCTAAGGCCAGGAGGCTACCTCTCCTTTTTAGTCAGCTTTATGGAAAAAGATGGGAGGAATATATTATTATATTATATGCTATTAGGATTTAATCCTAGCCCCACTGAAGCAGAACTCCCACTAACTTTCATGCTGCTAAGATTTTACCCAGTGTGAAAATTTCTTCTCTGAATCTTTCTATTTTGATTCAAGTTTCCAAAATAGCTTTGAAAAACAAATGCAAATACCTTCATATGCAAGAATTAACATCTGCATAGAAATTGATTCATACCACTCTCCATATAACAAAAAAATATCATGAGTATGTACTTATTTTCCAAGGCTGATCAACTAGAATAAAATGCAAATTTATTGTTAGCCAAAGGAATGTAATGTGCTATCATCACCGACAGTACAGAAATCCCACTACAAACAAGCAATAAATAATGTCAGGAAATGTCAGTTTCAGAGGGGATGTCACTATGGAAAATAAGCTTATGAAGTGCTGAAATACAAGTGGCATTGTTTCTAATTTTGAACTTTGATAGTAGAAATCAAGCCAATTTAGAGGTACGTCACAGGAGGCAGACTGAGATACCTTAAGATGGGAAATTAAAATAAATGGTTCCTACAACATGAAATATTGAAGATGGAAATTGATGTTTGATGATTTGAGGATTTAAGGATTTAAGAATTTTAAGGACTGAAGATGTAGAAACAAACATAGCACACATGCTCACTGATAAGACACAAATTCATTTCAATTCTCCTGATGCTAGAGTCATTGCACTATTTTTACAGAGTGTGGCAAACTGGTTCATCTGAAGTACAACCTAACAAAGACTTTACTCTAAAAATATACAAACTTATCATGGAAAATCAGACTTGTTTCATTTACTTCTTTGTCTATTGGTAACAAGGATACTGCTAGTCGGGTTCCTTTCAGGCCCAAAACAATGCCTGGTCTTTGCAGGAATATTTCAGGTGTGTTGCAGATTAGACCCTTACAGGGCATTGCAATGGCACTGTTCCTTGTCAGACTTTTCACTTAGGAAGTCCCAAACATAATGGTTACTCTGCTGTACATTGCAGGGAAACTTCAGAACAGGTAGATTTATGGGAAGTCATGGTGACAGATAGATAAATTTAGTGAGTTCAGGACACAGCAAGATTCTTCTATCAAAGAATTGCTCTACAAGAGAAGAAAATAAAGGTTTTTTGCAAAGAGATACTACTTATCTTTTAAGAATCACATAACAAAAAATGATTCTGTACTACAGAACTGCTTCCTACAGAAGAGAAATTTAATGTTACTAAGGGAATGATACCAGTAAGCTACATTCAAATAGCTTGTATACCATTCAGCCATTGTTAACCATTAACAGTATTAATAGGAATTTCATGCTTTAAAATGCTTTATTCCAACAAGCACATCATTTTGGGTTTATGTGTTTTGCTTCCTATTTTGGCTTCAGATGGTGAATTTCCTATTTTTTCCATTTGTAATAAATCATGAATACTCTTTTAATTTTCTCCACAACACATATTAATGACGCTAGGTTTTTTGTTATTGTTATTGGAAGAATATCTATTCTTAGCTAAACCTTTTTATGTGAACACTGTTTCTTTCCAAAGTTGCTGGTTCATTAGTTTATTTTTGAATATACAGAATATGTGGGGAATATACTTGGTCACATTTGAAGGCTGACTGTTTTTGAAAATATAAATCTTTAGTTTCTAGGAAGGACTAAGTACCTGAGAAGTTTGAAATGGTAAAACTAAGGTTCTTCTGAATTGTAACCTAACAGAAAAAACTAGATAATTACTGTGAAGGACAAAAGCTATTAAAAGTTACCTCTATGCCTGAGAAACAATGACTTTGTTGAATATGCACTGGTTTAAGTTTTCATTTCTAAAAGAAGATGCCTTTACACAAATACAAGGGTTTAAAAGATTTGTGATGGTGGTCTCAAGTCAGCTAAAAAGAAATAATCATAAGGTGTTTTTACAGTTAATTCAATTGATCCATGAGTGAAATCTTAAGTAATACATGGTTTTTTGTTGTTGGATATATATGCCTCTAACAGTGTAAATACATTTTTTTTTCCAAAATCGTTTATTAAAAGTAAACAAAATATTCTGACTGTAACATTATAGGTTAAACATCTTATCCATAGGTGAAATAATCTCTTGAATTACGTGTTCCAGGACTTTCATCTTCCAATAATCCCAGCAGAATCTCCAGATCAATGTTTTCAACAAAGGATTAAAAAATCACAAAGGCTATGAAAGAATATTTATGCCTATGCTGTTTCTAATTAAATTGAGGTTGGCAACTTTAAAAATATTCTGCTCAAGAAGATACAGCAACTCTCTAGAGTTCAAAATTGGTATTTTTCAAAATTCACAGGCAAAGAGGTATAATGTATATTGCTATGTTAACACTATCAAAGCTGAAAGCAATTTAACTTAACTGTTCTTAAACACTAGGTAATTAGTTCATTATCCCATATACTGTGTAGTAGACTAGTGCACTTAAATTTTACTCTGAAACACAAGACTTAGAAATAAGTACAAACAGCATGTTGTTAAAAAAGCAGTCTTCTAATCAAGTACTAACAGGTTTATATGGAAGTTGCATTACCAGTCTGAATCCCCCACATTTTCAATACAGACAATGCACTTTTCTTATCATTAACCTTATTGTAAACTTCATCCACTCTCTATTTTCTGCTCTGGTTATTCCCAAACTCAGCTGGCCCTGTAGTTTTCTTTATAGACTCTCTCAATGTGATTCAGTTGTCTAAACCTAGGCATGTAGTTCTGTGTAAGATGGCCTAGGGCATCCGACCTGGCCATCTGCCCTGCCAAAAAAAGGAATAGGCCTCCTGTAGGTCATAGACATCTGTCTGCTAGCCCTGTGTGGAAGTCTTGGAAACCCTAGGGTGTCCCACATGGCAGTCAGTACACTCCTGCCTTCAGAAAACTGAAATGAGCTCTCCTCTGTCCTCTCGAATGTCCTGTCTTGAGCTCACTTTGGAGTACTGTGGTCTATTAGGTTTGAATCTGGTTTAAAATTAATATCTAACTTCATATGTATACATACACTTGTGAACTGGTGTTTAAATTCCCACTGTAGTCAATTAGCGAGGCCAGCAATGCCTGCTCAGTGATGCTACTCACCTAAAGCAGACAAGACATAATTCAGATTTCTAGTGCCATTTGAAAGAGCTCAGTAGAGTTTCTGTATGTAAATAAAAGCTAGAACATAATTCAAAAGGAGACATGCATCCTGCAGGAGGAGCAGATGGCTACCAAGTGGCATAGGATGTATAAAATGGCACTACAGATCTCTGTTCAAGCAACTGAAACCTGAACACTCAGCTCTGTGGATACCTGTCAATACTTACCTTCTGGAGCAGAATTTCACTTCCAATACCTACCCTCACAGAGCAAGATCTCTACACAAAAGTCAGCATCACAATGCCTAAAAAGTGGGTGTCTGACTGTAGCAGGATCTTTGGAAAGAGACAGGCACCTTTGTCAATCAAAGATCACCCAGATCTCTTGACTTATTTTGTTCCGCTGACTCAACGGAAAGGTTGGTCAAGTCTGCAGAACAATTCTTACTCAGGTAAGGCAATATCTGGAGTCAACCAGTAGGAAAGAATATCTACATAGTTGTTCACCTGGGAACTATGATATTGATAATGAAGCTGAACTAACTTTACAAATCTTAATATTTTAAAATGCTGCTGAGAGTGATGTGCCTGTTTTGAGCTGTTACGAACACCTATCCCAGAAAGTGGCAGAATTGCTCTGGGAGAAACTTAATCTGAAGAGTAGAAACTATTCTTGCTTGTCTTCTTAATGTTCCTCTCCACCTCAGTCTTGCAACTCTGGAATAGCCTGCCTCTTAGGACCTTATCTTCGAATGGTCCATGTACAGTGTATCTCTAAATGTTGTGCAAATGGACACTGATGCTGCTGTCCATATTTATGAATGAAGGTAATACCATTTGATGCAATCAGCTGTTTTCTGAATCCATCTGCTATTTCTAAATCCTTCTGGAGTCTTAAGTGAGGTTTGCAAGTCAGGAAATGCCTGTTTCCTAGGCTGAGATGTTTCTAACCACGCAAAATCCCTGGATGAGAGCACCAAAAGAAACTGAGGACAACGTAAAGGTGTCTAATGAGTTGAGATGCTCAGAAAAGAAGAGCTCTGCATCTAGAAATATCTTTTCATGTTCCTCGAAATAGATGTTTTGGACCCATTGATTATGACAGAAAACTTTGGTCAGTGCACACAAATAGGGTGCTTTTTTGTATCTTCTTTGATACAAAACAGGAAGGAGATAAGCGTACACATCCCAGTTTAATTTGGCACAGAGTTGGGATCCAAGAGGTTCTGTAGCTGGAGCTGATGACAAGTAAACATTCCAGAGCACTACAGTACAAAAGCAGTACTTCCAAGCTTTCATACAGAGTTCAAGGAGTAAACAAGAAGGTGACTTAAAGGAGTCGTGAATCTTTATTGATATCCCAAGTTTGATAAGACTCTTTCAACAAAGATACAAATCAACAAGTATCTATGCTGAATTGTTTATTATGTGCTGAATTGTTTATCTGTGCTGACTTGTTTATTGTTCCCCCGTCATTTTAGTTAATTATCTATCTATCTATCTATTTATCTATCTATCTATCTATCTATCTATCTCTTTTGCAAGTTTATCAAGACAAACATGTATTGTGAGAGAACTGCCTAACTGCTTATTTCTGTAGCCATATCAAGATGGCCATCTGGATAAAAGATCTCTAAATACCCTTCAATGTTGATATGTAAAAAGCCCTCAAATTCTCCTATTTTTACATACCTCAAGGAGTAGAAGGATGGAGATGAAGGAAAGAGATTAAACTTGACCATCACTCATGGATCACGAGCTTGCTCAACATTTTACTCAATTGAAAGCACACTATCCTGATGGCAAAAAAAAATAAATCTTAAAAATCAATCTGGTTTAAGCAAAACTGAAGAATACTGAAATCTTTGATTCAATGTATAATTACTATTGTTCAATGTATGGCACAAAGACAGGCCTTCCCTTTTGCTGATGAGATTTTAAACAGCTACCGATTACTTTGTAAATGACATTTTTCCCTAGATTTACTGCTAAACCCAGGTATTCGACTTGACAGATCACTCACATTCAGCTTCTCTCAAAAGAAGGGAAATCTAGCAGTGAGTGGTAAATTTATATGGATAAGTAAGTACATTTGCAGTCAAATGAAGACTCATTCTTTAAATATATTCAGCAATCAGTATTACCCCTGAGCCAAATATTATGTCTTCATTCAGTCTTTAATGAGGGAAAACTACAGATGAGTTGAAAGAAGGGGCTACCAAGCAGGTTTTCTTACTTATTGAACATGAAGAGTGCCTTCTGTAATGCCTACAGGGAAGGTATTGCAGGGTAGGATTTCAATGACCATTTACCTCAAAGTTCTTTGTAGCCCCAAAAGTGAATTTTCATAGTTTGGCTGTATGGGCAATATCAGTGCCTCTCAGTAAGGCTTTTGACCTTCTGTTGCAGTAACAGAAAAATAATTATGGCAAAGCTTTTAAATCCATACATTTACTCTGTCTGCAGAACTAAAGGACAGGCAAATGTGAGAAATACAGCAGGAAAGGCATGGTTTGTCAGCAGAGGTTACTTTTATCTATGCGGCAGTTCAGGCATCAGCAGAGCAGTACTGTGGTATATGACCAAAGCAGAGAAGTGACAGCAGTGTAAACCCTGATCATGAGCAACATGAAAATGTATGGATGCCACAGCTTATATCTTACAGCAGGTCAGGCTAGTGGTTCTTTCCAGGCTGTGAATGTAAAGCGGGTACTGTATGTAACATCCACCGTCAAATGGAGTAGAAAGGGCTGCAGTTATTTTACTCAGTTCTGTAGCTGGTACAGAAAACCTGATTTATTTCACCTGCTGAAGAGAGAAAAATACAAGCTGGCAACCCAGCTTATACAAGGGATTTACATTATTCAAAATTTATATCAACATTATTTGCATTTTTCTCATTAACAATATTCTGCATTGAGTTTCTGGACAGCTAAATAACAGTGTCAAGGGATTTTAATCTTTGAGGAACCAGTTTATGAAAGGACTTAACAGCTGTAATTTCATTGTCCCGCTGCCTTCTTAATATTTGATTTTGTTATTTTTATTATGCTACAACAGCTCAATGTTTATCAATTAGTGGACATATTTGGAGATAAACTGAATCTTTAATTAAATTAAACCTACTCAAATATTTAACTTTATGTAGGAATTTATGTGAGATAAATTTACCAACCCAGTGATGAAAAGAACATGTAACAAAAAAAATTTTGAATTTTCATGCTCAAACATACCAATCAAAACATTATTAAAAATATTGAAACAAATACTCAGATTTATAAAACCATTCAAAATTAATTCAAGGAAATGTAGTATTCCAGCTGTATAATCAATGCATAGCCAAAAACGTGGGGGGTTATTCTCCCCTGTGTTTTCCAAAACCAAAACCTATTGTCTTGCTTTATGTTACATAAGATGAGAATATAAAACTTGAGTGGTACTTATCAGATTCCATTATATTTGTCAACTTTACTGGCAGCACAAAACTGTTTTCCTGATCAGAAACTGTTTTAATTAGCTTCAAAGCATAATTCAAGAACTAATTTAGTCAAATTTTTATTCAAATTGAATGATAAAGAAAGGCATTTATTAACAGATATATTTTCTAATTTGCTATAATTTTTTTGTTTCTATTGATGAAAATATTTTTTGCATGTTTTGTTCCTCCACCATCATGTATAATGACACATTTAAACTCTACAAGAAATATTTCCTTACAAATAGCTTTTTATATCTTATATTGGAGTTATTCTAATTAGTAGGAGTAAGAAAGTCATTAGATGTTTAATTGCTTAAAATATATCCATGTTCTTTAAGATTTCAGAATATGAAAACAAAAATAAGTATACAAAGCTGTTTTGCATAATGCAATGTGTGCAAGTACCTCTCTATGTGTGTGCGTAAGACAGCATTATGAACAGGAGTTTTAACTTTAGTTAAGACTGGACCCTTGATCTTGGCTGCCTTCTTGAAAGTGCCTGCCAGCAGAGAGGAAGGTTGCAGCACCCGAATGATTAGGCATAAGGTAGGGTGTAAG
>NW_010106134.1:28535-36651 GCF_000699245.1 Pterocles gutturalis | reverse complement strand
CTGCTGGGAATAGACTAGTTGAGGAAAAACACACCCTCAAGTACATTCTTTTTGGAATATTATGCAGCATTCAGAGGGTTTGTAGTCTATAGTTATTAAGTAGATTTTCTCATAAGGAAAACAACATACAGAATAAAATTAAGAACTTCTGCTTTTCATCTGGAAAGCATGTTTGCAGTTGATCTGCAGTGGCTGGTGGTGGTAACTGGATTTTCATGGAAATAAATGATGACTCACTAGGGTTGAGTTTATAAAGAAGTATAAGATTGATCTACTCAGTGGGCAAACTAACAGTTCAATGAGGCAAGATCAGCTTAGTCCACAAAGGCTTCAGAAATCATGTAAACACAGGCAAGTGGATTATAGTTGGCTCTAAAACCAAAGAAAAATAACTCACACACACTGGAACTACAGCTTGTTTTTAAAGATAAAAAATAATCAGCACAAGCTGTATTATTTGTAACAAACCAGAACAGAACAGTTGCAAAAATACATGAAGGAGGCTATTGTACAGAACAGCTTTCCTTCCAGATCTTTCCATTGATAATGTCAGAAGGTTCCACTTAGCTTTGTTTAACCAGATGTCAATGAACAAAAAAACCCTTTCCTGATCTGTTCTCCAGTGTAAAGCAATGAAATATTAATTAATACTACATTTAAGTGACTATTAAACTTAGAATAGTTCATTTCTTAAAGGCATAAAAAGAGAAAGAGTAATTGACATCTATGAGCAGGTGTTCCTCATGCCAAAAAAACATGGCTTGCTTTCATTGATTTAAAAAGCTGGAAAATGCATATTTGTTTGGGAAAGCCATTTATCCAGAGAAATCTTTAATTACATGCACCATAAAACAGGCGCAAAATGCTGTCTCCTCAGACCTGTAACTTTAAGCCATTGCAAAGCATGAACTGCCTAATTTCACCAGAGAATAGCAGTCACTACTTCACTCTGTTGTTGCATGACAGCTGTATATGAACAGCTACTCTCCTCTATGAAGTGAAGTGGAGGGATGCCACATGACCAGAGGCAAAGCACTGCATTGTGTCAATGTCATTTCTGTTAAAGATCTTGCAGCCTGACATCCAGAATGCAGTCACACATTAATGTACAATGGATAATATTTCCGACAGTATACTCTGGACGGCCTTGAGCTGGTTACCACTACTTCAGAAAACAGTTGTTACTGAATTGTTTCCTTTCAATAGAGTCTGCCTGAGGAAGAATAGCAAGCGACACTGGATCGTTAGTGCTGGATATTTCATAACTTTGTAATTGCCCTACTTTGGTTCTTGAAAACAATTCTTTCTCAAGGACAGGAAACAACTTACCTGTAGGTGCAATAATACAAAGAGTAGAGCTGATCTAGATGAGCATTTGTAAGATTATCTCACGCTTACGTGATAAAACTTTAGCTACTTAACAATGACAAACTCAGGTTAAAGGCAAATGGTATCATCAGGACCAGTGCTCAGTCTTTCAAGTGGGGATGTACACAACACCCTTTCAGTTTATTCAGACAGAATATTGCTGCTGATTTAGCATCATCGACTATGATGCACTATCTGAAAGGTGAGAAACAGCTGGCAGTATTGGTGTCCCACAATAATGCTGTTATCTGTTATCAATCACAGATCCTGCACTACAGGTAGCTCATGGGTATTCTTTCAAGCCAGCATTGAGTCTCAGAACCGACAGTGGAACTGTGTAGGTATGGGGATTTGGGATCATTTAAACTCCATGAAGATGTAAGACAACAGGATGATGACATGATCATTTGCTGTGGAACTCAGTGATAACCTAACTCAGCCTTCTAGGTGATGAGAGGATGTAAAGGATCCGCTTTCACTTCTCAGCTATGAACCAAATTTAAAGCATGCCTTTCCTTCAGCTTTTTGAGGTCTGCAACTGGAAGTCCTTAAATGTCTCAGTATATAATCAGTAAAGTCAGCCAAGAGAGCCATCCTGTCCTATAGTCAGAAGCAGCCATATACATACATACATACCTGTTACTATTTTTAAAATTATTACACCAGTAGAGATGAGTTTTCCTGTGACATTTATTCCTCAAAGAGAGATTGTCATAACAATTTACTTCAGAGGCAAAAAACTCAGCTCATCCAGAACATAAATACCTTGCCTGTGTTTAGGAGCTCCAGCTGCGGAGATTTGTGAAGGGTCTCTGCGGGATATGGAGTTCTGAATACCAGCCCATCATAACGAACACTTAAACAAATAAACAATAACTTCCCAAGCATTAAATCCACCTACAAAACTGAAATTCCTTATGCAGACAAACTAGGAAGAGAGCAATTGCATCAGACTACCTACGTAACTTAGGAAGACGCTGAAAACCTTAGAAGAGTCACTGAGCACTGAAACCAAAAGCTCAGATGAAAGCTGCATAGAATTGCTCAGAAAGGCAGGAAGTACAGAATGTGAGAGGATGGGGGAAAAGACTGCTTAATGCCAAACTCCAATCAGGAGCTCCCATGTTGCCTAAAAGAAAGTTAAGAAAATGTCAGGGGAAGCTGAACTCACTGGTACAAGTGCAGCATGTGGCAAGACTTCGTATTTTTTTGGCTAGTCTTGGAGTGTCAGAAAATGTAGTAGCTGTTTTGCATGTTAATAACCTGAGTATCCTCTTGTGATTCTAGTATGTCTGCTCTTTAAATTATCCATTATTTATATAATTCTTTACTTTAAACATACAAACATTTTCCCTGACAAATAAGATTTTGGATTAATATTTAATATAAATATATGTATATTAAATATATGTATATATACACAAATAATTAGCCCTGTTTTTCTTGATACACATTTCCACATTGCAAAGCTGCATCATGTAAGTTGACCTAAGCCTCTTTCCCATTAATGTCTTTCCATTAGGTCAGATATTGACCATAATTCTCATCCCAGTAAGTTCTGAGGAAATTTGACATCAACTTCAATAGGAACAGAAATAAGCAATTTTTGGTGTGTATTTGTATAAATGCAAATAGAATATTGGCACCTTTAATGTAACAACCTTTTTCTTCTCTCTTATAGTCCTAACTACAGATGACTAATACATACATACCATACATACCCAATACATACCTCTACTCATGATACCCCCGATCAGATTTGTTAATCAAATTTTTCCGTTCATAAAATAGCATTTTTCTTCCTCATTCTTTCCTTTAATAGTGGGTATAAACTTACTGTGATCACTATAGTTAGATATGAGAGATATAACGCTGTATCATCTCATTAAAACACCCTCTAACAGGGATATCTGCCCCATTAAAGGGAACAGAAGCAACCGTAGATTTCCCTTTGAAGTTGCTACTAACGCCTTTCTGCATTTTCTAGTCAAGAAAAATCCCACTGTGAAAAACCTGTCGGTCCTTACTGAAACCTTACTCCACGGTGTATCAGATCAAGATAAAGACTTCAGTAAAAACTATTTGGTTTGCTCAGTCTTGTGCACAATATGCAAGGTCCCTCCCATGTGCTGGATTAACAAGGATGATGCTTCTCCTCAGTGCACATGATATTCCTTTATTTTATTATCTCAGATTTGACAGATTTGTGCAATATAAATGTTTTCCATTTGTTTTACTTGAAAACTCTAATAAACCTACAGCAGACATTTTTAAGGCACAGTGCAGATATTCAGTGCCACTGACAACATGCTTCCACTCTCATGAAATCTCAATACAGTTTCACGGGTCAGTTCAGCTGTATGAACATTCTTATTCTGGTTTCACTTAATTCTTGCCTTAATTACTTGAAATCAAACAAAACTTACAGTAGAGGATATAATCAGCTGAATAGCTCACAGTTTACTGCTGTGGACAAAAAGCCAGTGTGATTCTCCAATATGTCCACAGGAATCACAATTACACAGGTAATATTACTTGCAATTTTGTCTTTGGAAAAAATGCTCTGAGAATACTGCATACAGTTCTGATGCACATAATTCAAGACTAATGGTGAAAATGAAGGTGAATTCTTGGAATAACCACAAGAGTGACCGGGGTTTGGGAAACATGCTTCACAGTGAAAGACTCCAGAAGCGCATTGCCCATTTAACTTCTCAAAGAGACTTCATTACCTGGTGACTGATTTGATCATAGTGAATATTGCAATCTCTATTCAGAGAAGACATATCAATTGTAATCTTTTGCATTGAGCTCAGCGGAAATAAGACAAGTTCCACCTGTTCAAAACTGACGACAGAGAAGTTGCATGGGATTCAGGTTTCTTCTGTTCAGATGCAGAAATCTGTAGTATGAATAGTTACCTCATCTTTCTTTACAGGATGGGGACAGCTATGAACATTTCTAATATGCTACTTTTTTTTCATCTTAAGTAAAGGAACTCTCCTCTGGAAAATTTGCTCAGATGTAGATAGATATCTAAACTAAAGTTTGGTGAGAAGAACTCCTTCATTCATATCAGAATGTCACATGACTTTCAACAGAGATTAAAAGACTGTGATGGGCTCTTCACTTACGGCTCTTCAAATAGAATAGGAAGCACTTTGTATATGGTATTCCCAAATTTAAACCAGAACTAATTCAGAATATTCCTGTACCTTGTGTCATATATGAGGTCTGATGCAATGATCACAATGGTCTTATCTGACTTTAAAAAAAATTAATACAGTTGAGTTAAACCAAAAAGGAATTGCCAGGAACATTTCTTCATCGGTTTAACTTTGCTACTTTAAAATCGTGTCATGAAACTAGTGTCATAATGTGACTAATCAAATCTAGATCTTTTATTTCTGCTTCAACTTTTCAAATTCAATTTGGAGCTCTAGCTGAAATAAAACTGATTAATAATTAATTCCGTTACAAAGTCTCTGTGAATGGACCTTTTGCAAAAAAAGAAAGGAGACCTGCATAAATAACTTTTTGTCACCAAACCTTTAATACTACGGTCTTAATATTCTTACAAAATTGTTGTAATTGCATTTCACGGGTACATTAACCTTTTATTCTTTCATGATAGTGAAGTTTGTATGCTCATGTGTTGGACAATACTATTTATTCATCCATACAAAACGTGCTTTCACTTCTGTCTTAGAAATGAAATTGTAAGAGATAAAATAGGCGTGTGATGTAATCAAAACCGACAACTTCATTGTCTTCTTTTCATATTACCCATAATTCAAAAATTAATTTTTCAATGTCTTCTTTGCTTTAGCAACCCTTATCATATGCCTACAGAATTCACTACTTGGTGCTGAAACAATTCACTGTATTTAAGACTTCAGCACAAACTATGCTCATACCAAATGAGTTCTAACACAGAACATAAAAATGCTCTCTCCTGTCTAAAAATTAAAATGTGAATAAGTTTTCAGCCTTGTAACCACACTAAATTATAAATGTGACAGAATATATCACATATTTAACATTAAAGTTCTTCATTCATTAGTTGCAAATATTTTTGGCTCTGGTTTGAACCTTCAGCATTCTCAAATCTCCTTTCTTCCTTAGTTTCTTAATTGAACTTGCAGTTTAGAATATGTATTATAGACTTTTAAACATACTGTAGGTGCAACTTTTAATGTCTTAAAGCTACCATTTCAAATTTTACATGACAAATTGAAGGTTCACCTTTTTTTTTTTTTTTTTTTTTTTTTTTTTGTAGTTATGTGGGAGTATCTTACTTAAACTCATAAGCATGAAGCAGGTCCAGAGGTGCTTTAGATACTCACGCTCTCAACTTCAAAGTACTAATATAAGCTTCTGCTTACAGGGACATGCTTAGCTCTGGGCACATTTCACTACGTAACCTATATAGGGCCAATGAGGAAGCTCTACTTCTTTCCATAACCTATTTTCCCCTTATAGAAAGAGTTTAAATTCCTGTGAGTAAGGAGAATCACATAAAATAATTTCAAAGACAATTTTAGAATGGAAGAAGTTTGACTGAAAGAAATTATTAAAATTACTTTGCTACATCTTATGCTCTTGATTCTGTATTGGGAATCTGTCATTCTGAATTGTAACCATTAAGTAATTTTCTGCCCTTTTCCTAAGTTTTGACAAGAGGCAGGAGTTTTTCAGTGTTTTCACCATTTTTCAGTATTGTTGGCTCCTTTTGCGTTTGTATGTGATAAGCTTTGATTCTGACCACGAAGACAGAGAAATCAAATAATTCAGGAGGGCCTAAAGAGGCACAAGCAGACAGACAACAGCTTAGTGTAAAGCAGTTCCATGGTATAGTGGCAGTGATATGGCTGCCCTAGAATCCAAATGTGGCCATCAGTTAGTACAGTAATCAGAGAAATGTACTGTTCCAGCAAGGTAATGCTCCATAAATAAGAACAAAATTTGTCTCTGGAGGTAAACTTGTATAAACTTCTGTATATGTTTAGTAGCAATATTCACCAAAACTTTGAACTTTTTTTTTTTCTTTTAAAGTACCAAGACAAAATGTGGAAAAAAATTACCTTGGCTCCCAACATTGTCATAATCAGACACTGGTTTAGTTGCATAATGGATGATGTCATGGGAGACTTCTAAGTAAAAATAAAAGTCACTATATTGACCTATGCTTGTTCAAACTGAATTCAGGATACTACCACTAACAATTTATTTGTTTTGTATTTTTCTGCAAACCAAATCTCTGGGTTTTGCAAATTCTTGAGTTCACAAAGAGTAGCAAGATTGTTGTTTCTAGTCTTTTCTGGTCTATCTATTCTAAAATCTATTTTATGATTTTTTTAGACTTTCTTCCAAATTCTCTCCACATCATGCAAAGTTATCAGTTTTCAGTAAGACTACTGAATCACCACATTGCTTTAAGAACTGTATTTCTCTTAATGTTAATTTTATTTTTCCTGTTTGAGGTGTGATTGAAGAAATCAGGAAATAAATATAAGATAGGTTTATAGCTTAAGCTTCCTGTCCTGTTTTTTCTTAAACTCATTTAACTTTGAATCTTATTTTTTATCAGTCACTAAAATGTAAAATATATTCACAGCTGTCACTGACGTTTCACATATACCATAAGAAAAGAAGGCTTTTTCCACTTTTGATATCTTACTGAAATGTGTCGTTTCATATTCTGACTTTTACTTCACTAAAATTATCTTTTCAGTTTCTTCTAATATCAGATTATTAGTCCCTAAGCTTTTTCTATATGCTTAGCCTTGCAAAGACTTTTGCATGTCCTTATCTTTATGCACTGGATACAATGAAGGTTGATTAGAAGTTATGCCACTGAGTTCAGTGTTAATAGGACAAGATAAAAAGGAAATTTTTACTGTTTTGATGCCCCATTTTCCAATTCCTGAGCTTGGTTTGAAGGCACTTCTGTGACTCCTGTGCAGTATTGCATTTTTAAGGATAGAGATTTTTTGTCTTTACCTTTGTCTGAAGATGATCACGAACAAATTAAACAAAAAACCCCCAAACAAAACAAACAAAACCATGGAAGGTTGAATAGTCCTCTGTAGCCTCTGTCTTAAAAATATGGAGATGATGTCATCAACTTGTGTCATTCTCTGAAATGACATTATTTAGAAAACCTTTTGAAGGTTCTACGACTTTTTTTAAATATGCAACCAGGATCGACTGTTTGAAGTGGAATTGCCTTTGTTCTAGAACTATTTGGGTTGAAGAATTAAGACTGAGTTATGAGAAAAGGTATTTTCCCTCAGGAAAAAAAAAAAAAAAAAAAAAAAAAAGAAAGAGAAAAAAAAAAACCACTTTCCTCCAAAAAAAAAAAAAAAAAAAAGTTACGAAAAAAGGCTGGAAATTAGGTGCTATTCGTTCTGTTATGCTTGTTCCAAAACACAACAAATGCAGTATAGCTACTGTAAACCACCAAGTGATACTGTATAGCTTGTACTTAACAAGGGCAAATATATTATATTTTTAAAAGTTGTTTTCATGGCAAACAGAAAAATGACTATTACAGATAAAGGAATTGTCAGAGATATTTTACTTGGGTCCAGTATCACAGATATCAAATCGCCCATAAAGGTTTAGTATGTATTGTTCCTATTTATACTGGACACAAGTGAATTTTTTTTCTGGTGTGGACTCACAAATTACAAAAGATTTTTTACTTTTAAACCTAATCTATTGGCATCTACCTTATCTGTTGCAC
>NW_010106134.1:0-28504 GCF_000699245.1 Pterocles gutturalis | reverse complement strand
AGGAAACATCTTCCTATTGAAGACGTGGAGCAACTCACACCCTTTTTATCCACATGCACTCTATCATTGCATGGGTTCAGGGCCATGGGAATGCAGCGGGCAGTCAAAGATATTTTACTGGACTTCCTCAGTACATGAACACACTCAGCTGGAAACAACACCACAATGAGTCCCAAAAAGGGCCATGAAGAAACAGAGAAAATGTGTTCCTGAACTTCAGGTTTTCTTACGAAAAGTGCTGTCTTCGTAAAAACCTCTCCAAACACATATATTTTAAAATTTCACTGTCATTTTGTTTCATTTGTACTACAATATCGCAAAGATTCTTAACTCTCTGATAATGAAAACAAAAGTTAACGAGCCCAACACTCACTCACAGGATGGGTGTTTTAAACTCTTTTGCTCATTTAAAAAAAAAGACTTAAAGTAGGATAAATACACATATTGATTTTTATGATATTTGCATAACATAATTACATATATATGTTAAAATGAACCTCCTGAATTAGGTAGCTAATGTATTTATCTTCAGAATAACAGAGGTAAATTCAAGAACAGCAAGATGGAGGGTCCAGGTAACTACAAGCTCGTCAGCCTCACCTTGACCCCTAGGAAGGTTGTGGAGCAAATGGTCCTGGAATCCCTTTCCAAACATCCTCAGCAAATTTCCAGATGATACAGACTTGGGAAGAGTAGTTGATACAGCACATTTGTGCTGCCAAAGGGACCTTAACAGGCTAAAGAAATGAGCAAAAAGTAATCTCAAGAAGTTCAAGAAAGGGAAATGATAAATCCTGCACCTAGGAAGGACTAACCACACGTACCAGTACAGGTGGGGTAGCAGCTTTGCAGAAAAGGCTCTGGCAATCCTGGTGGAAGTGCCAACAATGTGCCCTTGCGGCAAGGAAGGCCAACAGCCTTTCCTGGGCTGAATCAGAAACAGGATCGCATCATCTGCAGGTTAAATGTGTGATCTTTCCCACCTCCTCAGCACTGGGGAGGCCACAGCTAGAGTGCCGGGTCCAGTCCTGGGCCCCCTGGTACAAGAGGGCAATGAACACACTGAAGTGAGTCAAGCACAGATGATGAAGGGCTTGGAAGATGTGAGCTATGTGGAAAGGCTGAGAGAGCTTGCATTGTTCAGTCTGAAGAAGATGCTCAGGGCATCTTATCCATGTATACAATTACCTAATGAGTGCATAACTTAACAATATGGAGCCATACTCTTCTCAACAGCATCTGGAGAAAGGTCAAGTGGTGATGAGCCACTATTGAAATAGAGGAAATTCCATTTAAACATAAGAATAAAAAAAATTAACTGTGAGAGTAGTCAAACACCGCAGAAAGTTTCTCAGAGAGGTTGTGCAATCTCCAACCTTGGAGATATTCAATGACTGGCTGAACATGACCCTGAGCAGCCTGCTTTTGGTGACCATACTTAGAAGCAAGAGGAGTTAGACAAGACAATCTCCAGATGTCCCCTTCAACCTCACCTCAATTCTGCAACTTTGTTCTTCAAGAACAAAATATTGTATTGTGAGGCTATATCCCCTGTATCGTAACACTCCTTGTGGGATTAATGATAAAGCAGCTTTTCCCCCACTCCTGACTGAGTAAGAGACAGCTAAGAGTGGTCTTAAAATCCACTGCCCAGGCATGGTGTGATGGTTGCCAGAGAGCCTGGCACAGCAATGTCAGGAAAGTCAGTTCAGGTATTTCACTAACTAAAGACTAGTCTTTGCAAATCCTAGATTAAAATCCTTTGAGCACTTTAAGAGATAAACAGTACAGACTGGGGAGTCAGGGGAAGTCAGGGGACTTCAGAAAAATCAGAAGACTTACTTCTGGGTCTGGTAATTCATGGAAGTCTTTAAAACAAACTTTTCTGTTGTATCTATTGGATGCATTGCTTAAACTAGAAAATTATGACAGTTTAAACAAGATCCTGCAATGAAATATTACTTATTTTATTCTTTATCTGGTCTATCAAGTGTCGTAATGTGTTAGATGCAAGCTTTCTAAGAAGTTAGTGGTTTCAAATTCTTAAAAGTCATTTGAACAGCTATTTAAAATTGCTGGCTTTATGTTCAGAAGCATTAACTTTCAGTTCTTATAGCCTTATAGAGAAAAAATGTTACACACACATTACTGGTATTCTGTGGAAGGTCTTTACTTTTAAAGACATTTTCTGCAACTTTCTTCAGTAGAAAGATTTTTTAAAGAAATCACTGGAGGTAATGGTTGAGTATTTAGAAACACTTTCCATTGTAGCAGCCACTGAACCCATTTTTCTGTCCAATGTACCTCTTAACTTTTTGCTAAAAAAGAAATGACAAACATACTCATTTTAAATTAAAACAAAATAATTCCTCAGACTTAGTATGCAATAAGCAACATATATATTGCTAATTTAAAGTTTACTAACAAAAGTTTTATGTTTATATGGTATTTATGATGAGACAATGTGACAACAATGTATTGAATGCAAAATATTTTGTCAGAAAATCTTAGAAATTCTGGTCACTCAAAAGAACCAGGGACATTTTGTAATTTGGAATCTCCATTCCCATAGCACACACACTTGATGCATCTACCGAAAACACAGCAATCTCATGCTCTGTTGCTTTTGAAGTAACATAAGGACTTAAGAAGTCATACATTGTGTCAGATCAAAGATATATCTGGGCCAGGATCTTTTGGCCACTATTGACTACATAGAAAAGAGTGAAAACAAAGCAAACATACATGATGCTTTCCCTTAATATTGTCTTATCTTCCATCTACTTTCAGTTCAGGGATTTTATGAAGCAGATAGCTTTTCTATGTACCTACAAACACAAATGAATTTCTGTTCCCTGAATTTGCCTAGCTATCCCCTTGAGTAAAAGTAAGTTTTAAAATATCTATTATATGAGATATTGCAGAGTTCAGTGAGTTTCTGCTTTGCTGAAAATCTTGAGAAAAAAGTTGAGTTCCTAAAAACTACAAATTCTCTTAATACGAGATTAAAGTAAGGGTTAATGAAGCACTAAAACATTCATCATCAAAAAAACCCTAAAACTGACAGAAGCTTTTTTAGATGCAAGACTTTTCCATAGATTTTATGCCAGCATAGCTGAAAATTTAGAACCATGCAAAATTTTCAAAGTTCCTACATTTAAATAGGATAATTAAAAAAATCCTTAAATTTTTAATGTAGACATTGTAACTTGACCAGCCATTTATCTGACATGTAATTTGATATACAATCATATTATATACATTCTTGCTCTTCCGTATTAGCACAATTTTAGTAAACAAAATTTCCATCGTATTTATTCCCTCTAATGCATTTCTAAGGTCTTCCTAGTCATGACTATGTCTGATGAATACTGTTGAAGTAATCTGATTGATGAGTAAGTCAACAACTAAAATTTTTCGTGGAATAATTCCCCAGGCTTCTTGCAGAACATTCAATATGGAAGGCATTGTTATTTTTTCATAGCTTAATTACAGTGCTTCAAAAACCTGAGAAATTGAAACAGCCCTTGCAAATATTTAATGACATTGATCCGCTAAAAACAGACACACATCTTAGACTCCCATTGTTCCTTCTACCAAAACCAGTGTTACTTTTTAGCATTTTAACCTCACTTAACTGGAGTAAAAATAGTATTCTTTGCTGAAATAAATGTAATTATATACTCCACAAATAATCTTTTTTCTTTCTTCCACCCTTCCATTCTTCAAACCTGATGAATGGCTCCTGGAAAGCAAATTCTTACTGGGAATGTCCGCTGATTAGAAAGCAACTGAAAAATGAGAACTTTCTTCATGCATAGCCCCAAACTAAAACAGCTCTTCATGTCTTCCCAAGACTAAACATATGCTCACACACAAAGGAACAGGAACTTGGACCACTGTGGACAAGAGCACCACCTGGTGATGCCTCACCTTTTGTCACCTTGCCCTACTGCCGTGCACTGAGCCTGGCCTCCTCCTTAGTTCATGCTAGCATGGGAACAGAATCAGCAGTTTTCAAAATCCCCTTGGATCTTCCACGTCCTAATAAAAAATGCTTCTTCAGGTACCTTAACTTTCAACTATACTATCAGGTCTTGAATTCTTGTTCAGAAATTACGTCGTTCTTTTTGCAACCCATTTGAGATCATTATACTGTCTGGCAAGGGCAGACAGCCTCTTTTGAATTTTCCAGAACTGAACTTCCATGATCAGCTCAATTTTGATTTTACACAGAATCCCAGGAAGCAACAATCTAGACATAAAAGGATGAAGGTATTACACACAGACTACCCACGAAAAAAAGCATTTCTGGAAATCCATGTTTTAGACTACAAAATTCACAAGGACAAGATTATTTTAAAGAGAAATGTAGATCAGTAAAACCTCCTTTATCAAGAATATTCAAGGGATCTTTTTCACAAATTTTGCTCAAATCTAATAATTACTATGGCTGAAAATCAGACTCTGATGCAATTTATACTTCCAGAGGTACCTACCTTTTCCACACTTCTGAGGGCTTTTTCTAGTAAAGATCCTTAATGGGCTTTGGATCAGCCACTAATTTACTCAGCATTTGCTTAAAAGACACAACTTTAACTGTAATTATTTTTCTGTCATTAATAGTCAATTTATATTCAAAATATTCTAAAATTATTTCATAAAAAGGTTATCTTTAGTTTTAAACAATGGAAAATATTTTGATTAATTTTATGATTACGAGAACAAATTAGCGTGAAAGTAGGCTAAAAATTGCCAACATGCCTTTGATGAAGAAAACTTCTGGGCTCCTTGCCAATTTTAAAAGAAAAAGAGAGGTTCAAGGTAAAGATGCTACTGTTTAGCCAGTGTCTGAGTCAGAATCCGGAAACAGAGACCCTTACATTTTCAGTCTTTACATATGTAAGAAGTCTTACTGAAATTAAGTGGGGCAGAAATAAAGCACTCAGGAAAAGGAGATATTTCTGTGGCAGACAAAAATAAGATGCAGACAGACAAAAATGAGCTGCAGAACCTTTCAAGATTTGAATACTCGAGTACATATTGAAGTATATATAAGGTGTGCTGCTAAAATATAGTATAATTGTATATAGCTTTTATTTATATTATTATATACATTACATTTCAAGAAACGTGTAGATATGGTGCTTAGGGACATAGTTTAGTGAGTTAGGTGGTGTGGGTTTACGGCTGGACTTGATGATCCTTGAGGTCTTCTCCAATCTGAATGATTCTATGATTTATATTCTATGTATGTGTACATTTATGTGTGTATACATATGTACAAACATACAAGATACACACACACTATGTAATTATTGGGTATAAATTGTACATTGTACATCTTTAATAAGCCCTAAAAAGTGTGTAGAGAAGAGAAATTCAAACAGGCACTAAATTAGCTTTGAGGCACCTCATACGTTTGTTTGTTTGTTTGTTTTCAGAAAGAGCCAGGCAGGTAACAGGGTAGTCTTCTGAATATAGTTGCATGGGAAACTACAAGCTTTTCAGGAAAAAAGAAGCAAAGGTCTTAGTTGCTTTGCAAAGAATAAACATCTCTTATGCATAGGAAGATATGCCACCATTTGGGAACATAAATTGAGAATACCCTTTAGATTAAGATCCTGTGTAGCAATACAGCTGTGTCTTCCTCCCTTCAGAGCAGAGGGTGTGAGGCTTCTCAGATGGAATAATTTTGCACTAGAAAGGGAAGGAGGAAGCCTTTTTAATTAGGGCCCTTTTCTATTAAATATTTATACAATGTGAAAAAGTTGAAGTGGGCAAAAAAAAGGGACTCACAAAATATATTGCCTGATAATCAGATTTTTTTCTGGGACTGGAAACAGAACAGAATGGTCCCAATAGTTAGCTGAACAGCCTAATAACAATCTTAGACCCTTTTTGCTCAAGTTGTGTTCTGCACATAACTGAGAAAATGTCACTGTAACTTTTTAAATTGACTTTTTACATTAACCCTTATTATTTTACAGTTCTCCTGACAAAGTGGCTCGTGGCTGAAAAGTGTTTATTGCATTTTTAATAGATCATATAAATTAAAAACAAAAATGTCCTCCACTGCATTTGAACAAGCTAAGGTTTGAGACATGCTAGGTACTTCATGCCTTTTAAGCCACAGTAAAATTTGCCATACAAAATAACATTTTATTATCTTTCTTTAATCAGTTTATTCAAAACCTGTAACTGCTCACAGGAAATTAAGATTATTGAATGAATGAATATTGGCTATCTGGGTCTATAAATATCTCAGAAGAAAGAAGGGGCAAAATGTATATTAAAAATACATCTAAACCTTGATATGATTAATGAACATCTACTACTTCTGATAACTAGAACTGTTATATGGTATTTTAACATATATCCAGTACCATCCTCAACAAAAAATTTACCTAGAATTTACCAAGTTATGTCAGGCACATTCTCTCTGAAACACAATATTTGGAAATGTTGTTGAAATAGCTTGTAACAGTATTAAACATGGAAAGTAATGAATGCAGAATTATTATACCACAAACCACTTCTGGCAAAATACGACAGTGATCCAACCTATTACCTCTTTTACTTGAAACTCCAGGCAAAGGTCTCCATTTATTATCCTTGATTATCCATGTGTGGCTGCTTAATTGAATAAATTGCTGATAGAGATAACCTGTTAAGGGGTCTGTGTCTGAGAGACATCCCAACCAATTTGAAAAAGAGGGTTACAATGACAGAGAGTATCAAAATTAGGCCCCCAGGTTGCATCCTGGATCTTTCAATTTATTATCTAAATAATAGATTCAAGATGTGACTTCTTCATAACTTTTCAAAATATTTCATGAGAGAAGTTCACAGCTTGCTCACTTGGAAAACTGACATTTCAAGTTAACCATTCATTTTGTGGTTTTTTTTTTTTTTTTTTTTTTGAAGGGTGATCCAAAATGTGCAAACAAGGAAAATATAACAATAGTCCCCATGAAACCACTAGCAGAAATGGACAGCTGCTTCAGGAACAGTAAACTGTCCTTTTTGCTATGTATGATCACAACATGAGTGTGTCTCATCTGTTGTACTTCCAGATCAAGAATTCGGTAGTTTCCTAAAATTTATGATAAAGACTGTCAGTAATTTGTTTTTACAAAGCTAAGCAGTATTTTATCCAGTGGCTTCTCAGTTATTTGAAAAACTGGAGATGAAAATGTTTTTTACAAGTGTAGTAAGGACCACCAAGTCACCACTTCATTGCTCAATGAAAAATTAACACTTCATTTTCTTAAGTTATTATGGCACTGTTGGCCCTGAAGAGAAATTTTAAGTTACATAAATAAGCATCACATAATAGTTGGAATGGTTGATGAAAATTCTTTCTAACCTTAGATTTTTATACATACATCACTTGAATGACAACAGAATTGCTTCACCTGTTTCCTTCATCCCACTACTTCAGAAGAATTTAAAATGTACTTTGCTGGCAGTGCTAATCATGACAGATCAGGCCTAATTCTATTTTCACATTACTGTAGACTAGGAGTAGAACATGAAACAATGCATTTACAGTGCTGTAAAACTGATGTAGGTGGCGTAAGCAAGCAACAAGGCTCGGCACCCCATATGAAAAAGCTTGGAACTCCTCCAATAAAAAGGTCATGCTTCAGAAGACGAGCTTCGTCTTTAGATGATGTGGTAATGGATGCTATAAAACTACAAAATGCTTTGCATAGACAAAATGCACACTGGCATAGTGGCTGAGTTCCACACATTTGTGACCTCAACACTTGTCTTCTGCAACAATGTCTAAACTACCAACCTTGAAGGAGCTCCTATTGCTGAAGGAAAAATAGTTTGTTCAAGGAAAAATAGTTTGTTCAACTTGAAGAAGCATGTTTACCATATAGGTGCTTGGGTACCATGAAGATGGACAGGGTACAGAAACCTAAGCAGAACTGGCTGCACTGCTGAGGAGCTCTGTCTTCTATACTAGTTTCATGCTAAATGTTGAGTCAAACCTAGGGTAAAGAACTGGGGGGCCATGATACTCAAAAATATTCCCAAGACTAACCAATGTATCCAGAGACTGCTACTTCTTTAATCATCACTGTCTCTGAGGTAGTTGAGAATACACTGCATGACAAATCTCTAAGTGAAAAGAATAGGAATGAAGACAAGAGGGGATGGTGCTACCTCAATCTGTATCTCAGTGCTACATCTGAACTCCAGAATAAAACACATTTTTCTCTCTTTAGTTCAGACACAGACACACACATACATACAGAGGGAAGAAAAGCTAGCATTTATTTTAATCAAGTGTGCAAAGTACTGAGAAGCCACAGTGGACCTTGTTTGTATGTTTGTGTAAAGTTTCAGGACAGGACACCCACTGAGAACCAAAGATGTACAGCATGAATTTCAAAAATGTTCATACTTTGTAGAACCAGTATTTCATTTTGGGAACTTAAAAACAGAGAAAGACTATCTCTGTATAAAACAAAAATGGAAAAATACCAAAAGAAATTAAAAAAAAAAAGGAAGAAGTTTATTCTTTAGTAACTTCTGAATGTTACTGTAAAATAGGAAAACTGGGATACTGTTTACGGTTTAAAACACCCACATTTCAGTAGATAGCACACTAAATTGACAATTGTTCACAAAAACAGCTAAAACATATCTGTTGGTTTTACATGTACTGGTAAAAGAGAACTGGCACCATAAAATACTAAACCTCACAAGTTTTTAGCTTTTCTGTCACATCTCAGTGCATTTAATATCCTTCTGTCATATTATTTATGACTTCACAAAGAAACCAGTTATTTCCCATTATCTCTTCAATAAATAAGTAAAGCAGAGCATGCTGCAGAGATACAATTTGTTAATGAGATGCCTACAAAATCGTCACGGTGTCTAGTCTCAGAAGCTTGCACAGCATCTAACTATTAGAGTTCACCTCAGCCTTGAAGAGTAATTGCATTTTTACACATTGATATGTTCCAACCTGACGGCTGAGACACACGTTTTGGAGTGGATTACATAAAGTAAGTAAACTTTGTTTACTGTTGGATCTGGGGAGCTGTTGGAGCGGGTCCAGAAGAGGGTCAAAGATGACCAGAGGCCTGGAACACCTCCCCTATGAGGACAGGCTGAGAGAGTTGGGGTTGTTCAGCCTGGAGAAGAGAAGGGTCTGGGGGGACCCTATAGCAGCCTTCCAGTACCTGAATGGGGCCTACAGGAGAGATGGGGAGGGACTCTTTACAAGGGTATGTAGCAACAGGACGAGGGGTAATGGATTTAAACTGGAAGAGGGCAGATTTAGACTAGATTTTAGGAAGAAATTCTTTACTGTGAGGGTGGTGAGGCACTGGAACAGGTTGCCCAGGGAAATTGTGGATGCCCCATCCCTGGAGGTGTTCAAGGCCAGGTTGGACGAGGCTTTGAGCAACCTGGTCTAGTGGAGGGTGTCCCTGCCCACAGTGGGGGGGTTGGAACTAGATGCTCTCTAAGGCCTCTTCCAACCCAAACCATTCTATGATTCTATGATTCTATTATTCTAAACCTTTCCACGACACATTTAACATTTAAAAAAATCAAAAATTCTAACAGTGTTTTCAGTGTTTTCCTTAACATTTCCACCTCTCTGTCAAAGAGAGTTGCCTTTCTTTCTAATAAGGAAAGCCGCTCAAAACTTTTACTTTGGATTTCACGTGGGAAAAATGCAACACTCCCCACTGGAATGAGTTCTTTTAAAGTTGTTAACTAATGACATAGAAATGTTACATTATATATGGTAAGACATAACTGGAATCCTGATCTAAAGCCCACTGAAGAAAATGAAAGCCTTTCTATTAGCTCCTGTGGGATTTGCCTCCAAACCCAAACGCTGGTAGCCCATTTATCTATATTGCTGCTTAGAAAAAAAAAATGCACAGGTGAAAAATCTATCTCTTTTTTAGACTGTATTAGATCAAGAAGACTCTCACAAATGCAAAGAAACTGGCATGAAATTACTTCTACTTTTGGAAAGACAAAATATTTAGCAATATTTTTCAAATACAGGAGGTACAGTTTCCCCTACATTTTCTAGTGGCCTTTTTTATAATAAGACATAGTATTCACTATATATATTTCTTTAGGTTTTTTGCTGTACATTCTCTCATTTAATTTCACTAGTTTGTAGTACAGTTCCACAATATTCCTCTACATCTTTTTTTTCTAGCAATATTTCATATCTTGGAACTTCATTTCGGGTGTGTTTTCCACTGTTTATTAAATGCACTATCAAGGAGAGAAGATTGAAATGTTGTGAATTTTGTATGTTTTCCTTCTTTCTATTCAATTAGCAGAAAAAAATTTACCCAAGACTCTTTCAAAGTGTGTACAGGGGCTACTGTAACATAACCATAATTCCTCAAGACATATGGGTATATGAATTTAAGTTCTGAAGCAATCTGTTCAATAGATTCTGTGTCCTTTCTCCTGAGAAAGATGCTGTCACTCTGTTTGAGTGGATAATGCCACTAGGAAAAATCATCTTGGGGAAAGAATATTGAAAATGGAACAAGGAGCAGTTAATCTGCATTAGAACACTACACAGAACAGGACCCCAAATCCGAAGAAAAAAAAAAAAAAAAAGAAAAAAAGAAAAAAAAGTAAAAGAATTCATAGCTCTGACATCATGGTCAGTCCATTTTTCTGTCCTGGAACAGGATTCAAGTAGGAAGTGAAGATACTTTCAGTGTGTGCATGTAAGTTTTTGTAAGTGAGTCAGTGTTGAAGCTCCCATATTGCAGTCATTGCAGTCAACGAGTCTACAGAGTGATTTAGCTCACCTGGAAGTAGACACATATATTTGATTACCTCACCTGGGCTCATTCATATTTAGACACTCCTGAGTTCTGTACTCTTTTTCTTCAAGTATATGACTCAAGAGGAACAGAGAAAAATCAGCACTATTTATATACGAGATAAGGAAAAAGAAACTTCTCAGGCAGAAAAGGAAATCAGACATAAGATGATTGATAAAAAGTCCTGTAAATGACATCAGAAAAACTTTTTTAGTTGAAAACCCATCTCGGGCAATGAGGATAAAGATGTGTGTTTATATACAAAACTCACTTACACATGCTATATGATTACTGTTTAATAAGCCACTTCCTTCCAACAAACAGTTCTGAATATGCATAAAGTCACTCATGCAGTGCATCCATGCCAACAAAGCTGCAACATGCTCTTTAATGGAATAAAACCTACGAATAAAACCTACTCTCTCTCAGTCCTTCTTCTAAGGTTTTCAGAGTATTGGCATTCGTGTCTCACATCAGAAAAAAACCAAGCAAATCTTGCAAGTTTATTTGTTTTTCATTAAACAAATGATTTAGCTAATGGTCATCATGTATGGGAGGAACCTAACAAAGTGTGGGCCTTCTCACTGAGAGTGATGGATTTTAATGTGGAAAGGCAAGCAAGCATAGAAGTGCATATAAAGGTCATTTGCTGTTGATACCTATGGGTCTTGGCCAGCCGTTCAATGTAACTGATTGATTGACAGATTCCTGATAGGGAACTGAGTATTTCTTCTTTATGCCCATTTCATATATGACCTTATCCTAATATAGTTAAGCAGGACAATCCCAAAGTATATGCAGAACTACCAGTTTAAAAGTCCTTTATACCAGCAAGGTAATGAGGACATATAATCCACGGCACAATTTTCACCAACTATTTTGGTAAACACCTCAACCAACAGTCAAAACCTTTACTCCGCTAAATAGCACTGTTATACCAGTCCAAAATTAGTTACACCAGGCTCTGGCTGTCATGTTCTCTGATGCTATTAATGTATGATATCCTTTGAACATTGCCTGAAAGTTTCTGTGCGTTAACACGACTTGGGTAAGCTAAGGAAAGAAATATGCCAACTTGTTCCCCTTTTAGCTGTAAGAAACTCTGAGCAAATTCCCTATTCCACTGTGGATTATAACCAATTTCTGAGAAATACTCAGGGAGAGGTCCCATATATGACTCAACTTCCATCTTAACCATGCTTTTGTAAACGTAACTAAACCCTATCTTTTGCTTTTTACACCCTACCTCTGTATAAAGTACTGAGAGCAACACATGTATTGCAGGAATCTCTTTTGCAGCTGCCATGGAGTTTGTTTTAAATCCTTAGAGTCTGAGATAACTCAAATAAATAATTGTCATCCTGGTCAATATCTTGCTAGAGCTGTTCATACACAGGCTTGATGCAAAGTTCTCTCAGGTCAAATCCAAGTCTCTAATTACTTTCCATGGACTTTGGATCAAGTGAATAGCACTAAATCCTGCAAGGCATTCAGCACTCACAGCTGCAGCAGCATTTGTTCATCTTCCATTGAAATGCTTATTAAGTTTAAGTGTTTTGAAGCTGACATAAATTCTCATCACCTTGTAGATCATGACCTTTGATTATGTAAATAGCTGAACAAAACAGAGATGTGAGAACAGAGTTTAAAGCAACTGTTTTCCTACTTGCAGTTTTCAAGCTCTATTATATTCTTGGACCCTCTGAACCTTCGGTACTTAAGAATAGCTGTCTTTTATCCATTGCCCACAGTTCTTTAAAATAATTTAGCAAAAAAGTATAAAACAGTTTATTTCCCTAATCTAAGCCTGATCCAAGCCACAGTTAAGTCATTTCCATTAACTAAGAATATGAGAAGGTCAGATAAAGGAGCCATTTAGCCTAACGTCTTATCAGTGGTCACAAGCAAATGACATGGGCAGGACATAAGCCAAGGTAAGAATACAGTGATACTTCCCCCATTAGATCTCCTCAGCTTTCAGCAATCTGTAGCTTAAGGACTTCTCAAGGCAGATGTTGTATCTTTTGTATTTGATATGCATTGGTGGCTATTTTGCCATTATTTTTTCTAATTGTTTTTTTTCAGTCAAAAATAATGGAATAGTAATAGCTGGAACATATTCTTTCATCATAGGATGAAATTGTTCACTCATAGCATTGCCTATTAAAAATATTCTTCATTCCATGTAGGGATGAAAAGTCAAAATGCTTTGGACTGAAATCCCCAAAGTAGTTCAGATCAAACAAACCAAACGTGTCATTTAATTTCAAATTTTTGTTCTACATTTTTAAACAGAAATTGATAAAGAATAAGTGGTTTTCATTCATAGATTTCTGGAAAAAAGGAAATCCATAAATTATATTTTCCAACTACATTTTTGCTTTTACCAAAGTCTGACTGAAGAAAAAAAAGGTCAAAGATTTGCAAACAGATTTTCTCTTACTTTACATGGCAAGAGCTCTTGATGTTTTATTGTGAAACTTCTAGAAGGAATAAGGTTTCTTTTGGAAAAAGTTCTAGCCCGAGGAGGAAAAGTCGCTGGCATATTAAAAATATCACTTCAAGTCTCAGAAGTCTGTAAAAAAAGTCTTCATACAAGGACTTGTTCTAAGGACAACTTAGAATTAGGCAAGAAGCTTAAGAAAGAGCCTGCATTCTCTCCCATCATCATCAGTCTTCAAGTTTCTAAAAAGCATCTACTTAAACAGCAAATGAGAGGAGTACTTTTTTAAAAAAATATAATTAAATCAAATTTACCTTCCGCAAATTATGATATAACCATTTTTGCCCCTCAAAGGAGAAGCAAACTTTCTGTTTGCAGTGGTGCAGTGGTTCAGGATAGCAGTTTTGCTTTAGAACTTGTTTAGAAGTTCATGATAATGCTTCCCAGTTAAGGGAAAAACAAAACAAAACAAATCAAAACAAGGAAGTACTATTTCTTCTGCAGTTTATTAATCTGTTTCCACAAAAAAAAGTTTAACAGTTTAATATGCCATTTACTGCATAAAGGAACATAATTTCATTAAATCTTACACAAAAGTACATACTGAAGGACATGTAGTTATTTCACACTAGTATAGAATTTTACTAGTTGGCAAATTTGAGATTGCTGCTCTGGAAAAGCAGAACATGAAGACAAACTAAACTGAGTTAACCCAAATCATTGGCAATAACAGGATTTCATACTAAATTACAGAATTTCCTCACCAGAGAGATTGGTATGATTTGCAAAGAAGTGAAAAAAGTTCAGAAGGCAAATCAGAAAGACAGAAACTCTGAAGCGGTTTTGATCATAATCTCTTATAGCCCTCAAGCTTCTGCAGTGTTCCAGTCTGGAGGTAGCTTTAAAGAAAACAGGAATTTTTAAATTGAATTAAATATGAAAATGAATATTGCAATGAGGAGAGTATCCCCACTGAAATTTCATGTGCCTCTAAGATTTTCAGTCAACTTCAGAGCTACGTATTGGCCATGCCAAACTGCAATATAGAGCTCTGACAACCTCTGGAAGACACCAGAATAATGGCATGGGGGAAGACGCCTGACATCCTTCCACTGGGGAATATGTATATTTGCCTGAAGGAACTTTAAAAATGGACAGTGGTGAGACAGTTACCAAGATCATGTGAATCAGTTGAACAAGAAGAAGAACAGGAATAGTATACAACCCTTCAAAATTAAGGTTTTCAAGCTCTCTGTATCTTACTTCAAAAGCATTGCTACTTGGAGAATGACTTCTTTCCTGCAGAAAATTATAGTGGATACTTACCCAAATGTTTCTTTCAGTTTTCTAAACATTTTTTGTAGACCAGCAGAAACATTAAAACTGATTTTTTTTTTTAAATTTAAATTTTTTTGTGTTGTTTGGAAGAAGCCAAAAACTGGAAAAAGCATGGAAGTGGCCTTGAGGGTTACATGAAACAAGAATGTTTTGAGTTTAAATGTAGCAGACACATTGCCTTTTTGATAAAGTGGGAATTGTCATCAAATCCCAAGCACGTACACTGCTATGATCTCTGACAGGAATATGTTATGGGCCTTTTGGAGTTATATAACTGGGAACAAGGAGTCTAGACCAAACTAGTTAGACACAAATGACTGGATTTATCTCATGCATTTTACGTGGTATTTAAATATTTAGGTCTCTGCTAATCATAATAAATTTCATTTATACTCAGTGCAGAGAAACGAGCACCTCCAGATGCCTCCTTCTCTTCATTATTTCCTAAGTGAGACAAGGATGACTATTCAGAAGGATTTAACTTTTGGAGGAGTAAGTTAGGGCTTCTAAATACCTCCCAGAGATGGTAAGCTACTGGCAGAGAAATAAGTTTGAATTCCACCTCCAGATTCTTCTACAATAATTCTATTGTAAAGTATGTCCTGACTGTCTCCTTTAAAAACCCACACACCTAAGATGTGATCTATAAATTTTGTAGCTATATCCTTGCACAGAAACATAGGGACTGGGAGAAGAACTGTATACAGACAGCATGAAAGGATTATTTAAGGAAACCTTTTTGCTGTATTTGAATTTGTTTGCTTTGAAAACAAAGGAACTTCTGAGTATTGCTAGTGAGCTGGAAAATAAGCATCAGAAAGTATATTAAGGCAGAAGATACATCACTTACACTAAAGAGACGAACCAACCTGTTTTCAGCTTTTTGATATGAGTGTCTTTCAAATCCACTTATGTGGAGCCAAATCCACAGTTCAAACCGTTGTCCTGTCCAGTATTCCACATCATCTAGCACTTTTCTCTGTATTTATTTAATTCATTTGCAGAGATGTAGCAAACAGTGCACACTAAATGTGGTGGCTATGTAAAGAACCAGGGAAAGCTCTCACAGCTTCTGGAAAACTGTTGTAAAAACCACAACCTCTCTCCTACTGCATTGCCAAACCCACTGTAAATCCACTCCTTGGATCAGTGCCGGACAGATGTGCTGTACTCATGGTGTGAAGAAGGCTTGGGGCAGACAGTGGCTAGAAGGCAGTTGCATCCAAAGGGATTTGTGCAGTTCACTCCGAGCACTCTCTTTTCTGTCTTCTCGTAGAGACCTAAGAAAAAACTGGTTGCTATCTCCCTACCCCACGACTAGGTTTTTATCTTACATGTGTGCTCTGTGTCTGTATTTTAAAATCACTGGTTGTGTTTGCCAGACACAACTAGTCAGCATCATCCGTGGTCTGCAGCTGTGCCTGTCCCCAGAGGAGAGAGGCTGTCATGGCTCTGCTGCTAACACAAGAGGCTGAACTGTGCTGAAGGGCTCACCAGCATGACTAGCAACATCACTTCTCTCATGAATAATTTAATGCATTAAATTTCAAAAGTTTGGGCCTTGGAAGGAAAGAAACCGTAGGTTAAATGAATGATAACGGCTGCAGTCTTTCAGCACCTACCATTTCTGCAATGATCTGACTGACATGGGGTGAAGGGAGAGAGGTGCCAGAAGTAGCACATGGTCCAAGAAAGCTAGCATATGTATCACATATTACAAGTTTCTTTGTAAGGATCTTCTTTTACAATATTTACCTCTAAAACTCAGCACCTTTGACACAGATTAATATCCTATAGGTTGATTACTGTGTTCACAAGCAAATCAGATAAAACCTTCCCTTTCACTTGGAAAATAACTAATACTGAGGTTGTCAAATCATTAAGCCAGTCTGTGGATAGATTTACTGTAAACTATCTGTCTCTGGGGAAGCTTCAATTTGTACTCTTTGACGTTTTCCATCCAGGTGCCAGAAGGGTAAATACTAACTAAATTCTCAATCACTGTAGAGTTTTCAATGCAAATATTCAAAATTTCATTTTATGTAAATACATATCAAATAAACACATGAAATAGCTTCACCTATAACTTACCTATCTCTCATTAGGTGTACGAGAACAGGTGTATATACTCTGTCTAGTTCTGCCTGTTCCTGATCCTTGATATCCATGTCTCAACAAGGATTTGGTCAACTGATGTAAACAAATGCATCAATAACCAAAGCCAACCAAAAAGCTTAGAAAAGCTAAAAATTCTCAATTCTTTAAGTGACAGAAAATACCATGGTATTTATATTACAAAGTTGCTCCTAAAAAGAGTTGTTACTAAAGATTTTTTGACACTGTACTGCTGTGCTTTCAATAAAAAAGGCCACAATTCTTAACCTGCTATTTACCAAAATGAAGTAATTAGATATCTTAAAACAAAAAAGTATATACCCTCTTCACAGTCAGATTTGGAAAGCATCTTCAACCTCTCTGTTTTTCATCCCTCTGTGGCAAGCAGGAGAGTTTGGGGACCAGCATGTTGCAGCTGTAATCCACTCTGTCAAAGAGCATCAATTTTGTTACTAAGCAACCCTGCACAGTGCAGTGGTTGCTGTCCATAGCTGATAAGGATGCTCAGGGAATTGTTAACTGGCTGCAAGTGGGAGAGATGAAAGTTGCAGAAACTGAAAGTAAGGCTACTAACACAGTAATAAAATTCCTCTTCTGGGTTGTAAAAAAAGGGGCAGATGAACAGTAACAAGAATGAAAAGTTAAGGATCCCACTCACATTACATATTCTCTCATACAGAAAACACTTTTGGTCCATCGTACTGAAAGAAGCAATGAGTTAGGATGCAGGAGACACTTTCAGACTGAGAGCTATTACACAATGTTAAATTATGTCCTACACAACTTCACAGTCTGACTCTCAGCCATTTACAAGGAATGACTGGATGGCCAAGCTTGCAAGTGATAATTTGAAAGACTATTCCCTGTGTATCAGCCAAAATATTTTGAGAATCTGCCAGTACAATGAAAAAAGACCCCATGCCTCTGGATACACATTTGAAGAAAGCTGGGGTTTGGCCTCAAAATATTTTTTTTACAAAACAGTAATTAATCAAAGCATGTTAATGTATTATCATGAAATTAGATCATTAGAAGTACATTTATGGAGTTTCACAGTTACATTTTTTATCCAAGGCGATTTAAAACCATAGTGGAATATACTTACTTAATTTTAATTTACAAAGTACTCAGACTAATTAAATTAATTCCTAGAAGTTTATACTGTCTGTTATACCAGAAGTTTTATTAAGGAAACTGAGTCTTTAATAATCAGCCAAATTTATTTATGCAGATACAGATTTTATAACATTTTTGATTTAATGTTTGTATTATGTCATATTAGATTATATTTTTTAAAATTATACAAGTGTTCTTAATATTGGAAGTTCTGCTTCGTATGTTTTTTATATGAAGCTTTAGTGAAAGTGGTAGGTAGTACAAAGCTGAGCTAGACACCATCTGGTTAAGAGTCAACTCACAAATCACAATGTGTCTTCAAAGAGGAAGAACTGTGATACAAGACACTTACCTCAAGAAAAAAAACTTTTTATACAAAGAATCAGGAAAAATCAGGGAAGTGTGTTTTAAAGATGTTTCATTTAGGAACACAGATTAAGGTAAAAACCAATTCATGTCACTGCAAGAAAAGGAAAAGGAAATGCAGGGCAAAGTACTTATCAAATCTCTCACTGAAGTCTACAAAAAATCTACATCAAAAAAAAACAAGTAGAGACAAAATAAAAGCACACCAGAGAAGGCAATTAATTTGCAGTGGTCAAAATTGAGAATTACGGTTTACCTTTCCTTACCGCACACCAGTATCTTAACAAATTTACTGTATATAAGCTAAATATGAGACCTATCGAAACCAATAAATCCTCAAGTTGGATGTCTCTCTGAAAAGATGGAATCTCCTACCTGACACTTTTATAATTTTGCACCCGGTTTCTATAAACTTTTCCATTAATTTAACAATATCTGCTGTGATGGGTTTGCCCTTGGCTGGGGGCCAACCGATACACACCCACTCACTCAATCCCTGTGTCCCCCACCACCAACCTGAAGACAGGGGAGTGAATTAAAGGGGTAAAGGGAAAAAAGGATTCGTGGGTTGAGATAAGAACAATTTAATAACTAAACTACAATAATATTGAAAATCATACTATATCCAAATACACAAATGAGTGATACACAGTGATACTGTCCCCCCACCCAATGACCAAGGCTCAGCCTGTTCCCGGCTAATGATCCCGGAGCAGGGAGAGTCCCGAAACCACACTCACGGAACAGAGATAACAGCCCGAGCATCCCAGACCGAGAGCTGATCGGGGTGGGGTGGCGGGGGGAAGGCCCTGGCAGAGCGACCACCTGGAGTGAGATGACCTGGAGCAAAAGAGATCCGGAACCAAAAAGGGACGATCTTCTGGAGGGTCCTCACCTATATACTGGGCATGACGTGTATGTTATGGAATAGATTATTGGCCACTTGGGGTCCCAATCCTGAACCTAAGATCAAATCCTGGGCTAGTAACTGGGGCTGTGCTCCCTCCCAGCTTCTCCTGTTTGCACACAACCAGAGAAGCTGAAAGACCTTGTCAGCTGCGTAAACATCACCTTTTATCAGCTTTCTTCTGAGCACAAATCCAAAACACAGCCTCTTGCTAGCTATTATGAAGAAAGTTAACTCTGTCTCAGCTTAACCCAGGACATCTGTGCATCATGACTCGAATTTCTTACATGCCTTTTCATGCTCAACTGTTGATTTGAAAAACATAGAGGCAGAAAATTAGGGTCAAAAATCTATTTTTTCCCTTGGATGCGTTACATTACTCTTTCAGTCACATTACCCTTTTTTTTCCTTGAATTACTAATCCCTCTTTCCTAAGAACACCATACACACAACACACTATGTCCTTCTACAGTGTTATGTGATTATAGGGCATATGGTATTTTAACAAGACCTAAAACCCTGTAAGATTCATTTGATTCTGACAGGAGTAAGACATACCTAGAGTCTCAGTACAGTACTCTGCTTATCCTCGCAGTTATTCTTCTGCACATGAGACTATGTTTTCTAAGGTGACTAGGTACCTACTTTCCCAGCTTACTTGCTTTCAACTGTTCTGCTTTGTGTTTCTAAGCACCTAAGCCTCTTTTGAGAATTCAAGCTGGGTGCCTATCTGCATCTCCAGATACCTAAATGCCTTTAAAAATCTTCCTTGAAGTGTTTGGCTCCTATAAACCAATAAACCCAGGAGATCCCTGTGTCTGTAAGCCTTGACTTCACGGGTAAGCCAACCAGATCAAAGAAACCAGTAACATGGATGAAACCGAAAAACTGGGGATGAAATGCAAAATACTACTCCTAAATACCTTGAATATGCAAAATTTTACTTTGTTCATATTAATAACATTTTTGTAGGTTTTTAGGCAACCTCTCGTTTTCCATAACAGTGCAAGATCAAACCCTAATTAAGTACATTCACACCGTGGATCCAAAGGCTTTCCTCTTCAGGAGGGAGACCTGCAGACAGGTAGGGAACAATACTGCACAGTGCAATATAAGAAAGGAAACTTTTTTTCTAAATATACAAAGAACACAATTCCTTATATGAGTAATATTTTTGTATCTTTAATATCTACACAGATAGCAATCTTGTAATGTTTTGTTAGTTTCCGTAAATGCACTTAACTGCAAGAATCTGAACTAATGTTAATGGGAACTCTACTAATGACTGGGTACACCAAGATATGTCTTCTAAAAACGCATAAGGTGTGTCTACACTGGTGTGAGAAAAAGAGTGCAGTCTCATTTCAATTATAATAGAACTGAATCTTGCTTTTTTTTTTTTTTTTAAATGAAGATGAAATATTCTACTACTGATTTACTGGTCATATGATCCATATGTGCTGAGCCTTCATACACAAGATACTTGAGCAAATATTTGTATCCAGCATTTTTCTACAGAATACTTAAACCCGTTGCACATCAGGTGCTCTAGTCAAAGGCAGTATTTCGTATTTCATTTCAATTCACATTTACTTAAGCCTATGCTGTGGAAAAAAATGCAAATTTCTTTGTGTATTTTGGTGAAAATGAATTTTTTTTTGTCAAAACAAAACCCACAACTTTTTTTACTTGAGGAGGATTATAAAATATTACCAGAGGCATAGGAAAATCAAAATCATATGCTTCAGAAAAAAAAAAACTTAAGAAATAATGGTAGAATTTAGGCTACTAATTGTGACGGGGTTGAAGTCCAGGCATAGTAACTATTACTGTTCTGGGAAATGTAGCATAGAGCTATAATTTCAAAGCACTGTCTATGAATTTAAAAAGCTTTCCTCTACTGGAGCAATGCAGAAAAAAGATGTTTTAAAGACTGTGTCTTGCACAAAAATCTGTGCTCCCATCTATTGCCCAATAAATGACAGGCGCAGAAACATATATCTTCTTTGCCATCACTCTGTCAGCTCTGTTGTCAGGTAACTGATGAAACCTGATAAGGCTGAATCTAAACTTTGTTTCTGTATTTCTTATTTATATTCCTCTTTTGAACAATCTATCCACTTATGAACCAGATTCTCCTCTCATAATGCAAATTATGAACTGCTGACAGTGGACTATAGCTGCGCAGGAACTGAGGAACAGGAGTAGTTCATTAGACTTTCTTTCAAATGTCTGAGAAGTTAAATGTCATCACGAAGTTGAAAGACGTCAACTTATTTTGGATAATAATTTTATTTCTGCAGTGTATCTAAGTTCCCATGTTCAGAAATAGTTTCCATTCCCAGATTTTTTTTGTACAGTAGCACTATTTCTAATACTGTACTCATAGATTTATATGGCTTTTATATTGAAATTTTTTCTTATTAGACAGAGGCACAATGATGTGAGTCAAGTATAGATTGTTATCACTCAGTTTGAACTTCTTGGGTTTAATCCCTGAAGGTTTTTACTAAAATCACAATATTCACTGAGGATTAGTTGAATGATAGGCCATAATTAATAGATCAGACACCAGTCATAATTACTCTCTGAATCAATTGGTTCTGCTGTACAAAGTCAGCATATTTCTCTGCTACATCCTGGCCCACACCAATCTCATTGTTCTTATTCTTGACAGACAATAACAGCAAGGAAACAAAATTCCATCTGTTTCCACCAAAGGAGCAAATAAATTAGATTCTGAGCAGAAAGATCTTTTTGTTAAGCATCACCTTCATGCTCTTCATAACTAAAGTACGAAAATTCATGCCTAAGAAATATGAGTGAAGTGATCTAACTCCTGTTCCTCTAAGACATCTTCAGGATATTTTTGAACAGGAAAGCTGGTCCTCAGTGCAACTAAATAAGAATATAATGACTCCTGTTCTCCGTCGAGCCAGCAACAGTCCAATACAGTTTGAGTAATCTTTTTATTAGAGAACAAATAATTTTTTTTCACTGTCATCAAAATAAGTCTTACTTTTCAGTATTTCAAATTCTCCCTGGAGCCCTTTTTGAACATCTAATAATGTGCTTTGAAGGTGATTACACTACATTTTGTCCTTCCTCTGTTATATAGTATTCTAGCTATTCAGGCTAAACATCTCTGCTGTGAAGAGAAAATAGATTCAAACATCAAACACATTTATAAAATACAAAATTCACTAGGTTGTAAACAAGAATACAAAAATAGAAAAATGCTGTTTGAAGCAGGGTTGAAAATATAAAGCACAAAATGAATGAATGAGCCAATCCATAAGTATGAGATAAAGAAATAACATTCCTATTTTGTTAATCTTTACTTTTGTAATACTCATCATAAGCATATTTCTAAACTTGTAATGAAATTGTTCACAAAACAAAGATTTCTAATTTTGTGATCTTTTGATACATTTTTTTGAGCTCAATTTTTTTTTTAATATGAGTTCTGAAGAGATGGATGTTTTCACTCTAGCATGCAGAGGCCATAAGAAACTAAAGGCACTCACAATGGTCACAAAAGGAAAACAAGATAATTGTGGCATTTGGGAAAGTAGTGATGCTGTGGAAATTTTATGATGCTCATAAGAAAAAAATCTATCAAACAAAGGTCAGAAAAAAAACCCTGTTATGAGGAAAGTTCAGGTCAAATGAATGAGAATGATGATGAATGAAAGATTTGATCTAGCGGTGAAGGATGAACAAAGAATCTGGAACAAAGAAGCAAGAAAAACAAAGCCAGAATGTTAAATTTTTCTTGAACAAGGGAGGAATGCTGCCAAGCTAGCAGACAAATCCCCAAAACAGGAAGACTATGAAAAGTGGTAGTTTGAAAGAAAAGTGAAGAAAACAAACAGATGGAACATACCCACAGGGTTGCGACAAGAATGGAAAAGGAGTGAACATGGGAGAGAATGGATGTGCAGGAAAATGAAATCTATCGCCCTATTCCCCTGTTCACCATTTGAGGCTTTCTGTTCTCACATCCAGTCACCTGTTTGATTGTAAAGTCTTCTGGGAATTTGTTATATCTTAGATGGGATTCCTCATTCATTATGGGCTGTATTAACAAATAATGAAAATTAATAGTTGCTTTATCTTTTCTGGAAGACACTTGTCTATTTTATACAAACAAAGCAAATAAATTATTAGTCTTGTGTTTAAACTTCCCTTCATAAAGTATTGTGCTCATCTACAAAAGTATTGTATGACTTGACAAAGCTACCCAATGTAAAGCCTATAAATATATGTTTACTATAGCAGTGAGATTGCTTTAGCGCTAGTCACAGAAGAGTACTGTATTCTTTATTTAAAGTACAATATCTTTATAAAACCTCTGCCTGATTTGGGAACAAACAATACCCTTAGACCATCAAACCCTTACCAGCTATTCCAGCTCATTTGCTGGCCACTGACAAGGCAGAAAGAAAGTTATTAGATTATCACGTTATGAGATGACAGCAGAAAGTGACATAACTGTGTCATTATGAGTGTAGACATTCACAAGCTCCCATGTAAGTCTGCCAGTCCCAATTCAATAGACCTGAGCTTTTTTCTCTGCCAGGTTTTACATTACCCTGTTTCTTGACCTTTCCACTCCTAACATCTTTGCTCTTAATTGTTATCTTGAATCTCCACAAACTGCTTTGTGACCTCTTTCAATTTTATTCTCTTGTCCCTTCTTGTCCCTTGTCCCTATTTTACTTTCACTTTTTCTACAATTAATACTGATAAAACACTAATTTAAAATCAGACTGCTCAGTTTCTGGCAGAGTGCATGTTGTTACTGTAGAGTCATCTTTCTCTCTCATCTTTCTCTCGGCCTTTATCTCCTTCTCGCTCTCTCTTTCTCTCTTCCTTTCCTCCTGTCTTCCCTTTCTTTCATTTCTTTCATATAACAGCTCTATGTACAGCTATGTACTACTTGAGTTGAACAATTAGGAACAGTTAATAGCTGGGATATCCTTGAAGGCTAAAATGTAGTAATATTTGAAGTCACTGGCACTCTGCAGAGGAAAATGTAATCTATGTTTTTTAAAGACACTTTAATTGGTCAGCAATCATGCAGAACTAGAAAATATAGCTCTCCTTCCAAGATAATAACTCCTCAAATTGCAAAGGTCGCTTAATCAATATCCGTGTTATCTAGCAAAATATAGAATGACACCAAGACTCAAAAACTCAACTTTATGTTAATCTATTATTTAGTATGAGCTTTCAGATATTTTTGTAATATTTCACATAACCTGCTGTGTGCCACTGTCATTTAAAACATAAAGTCTTCATCTAGTTTTGTTGCTAAAAGAAAAAAGTTGTTCATATAGAGTCAAATAGCTCTAATTCAGCTAAAACTAAAATTAAATATGAATGGGAGTTCTATATTAGTAAATGGATGAGAAGCTTTAGCACAGAGCAAAGGTAGCAGTACTAATTACAATTAGCTTTCATTGACCCTTGCTGCTTTTTCTTGTAATTTTCCTCTCCTTATGTGTGATCATTCCATCAACTAAGAGTTCAGAGCTTTTATTATGTTAATTCTATTTAAATTATTCATATGTATTTGACATTTAAACATAATATTTATATGGTTTTCACGATGTTATTAAAAGGGCATCATCTAGCTAATGCATTGATTAAAAATTTCCCAGAAATTTGCGATGTCTTTCATATCTGAACCTATAATCGTATCTGAACTTCTGAGGGAGAAACTTTGGATCTCTGTAAACCTGTTTAAAACTTTCTCTCTGTGCAAACTACCTCAAAAAAAAAGTCAAGCATGAATGTATTATTTTTAACCCTTTTCCTTCCCCTCAGGACCTAAACATTGTATAGGTGCATACCTGAAGGCTCCATTCAAAGAGATTTTTAATGATGCTCAAATATCATCAGTACTTTTGAAGATTTTACTCAGACTAAACCTGGAACTACAGAATAATGCTCATTTTTTGGGAAAGAAACAAACAAATCATATCAATGCCAAATAGATACCATACCAGTGTCATAAAACAGAAGACTAAATTATGTTCAGTACCATGGACAAGTACTGCCCAAACTGTCCATAACAGCGACAACAACTTGCTCAAAAAACACCTTTCGTTACAAAAAACACAGACCAGCTCCTGCTCTTTTATAAGAAGATTATACAATCTAAATATTGCTAAATTCTTAAAACCTAATTTGTTGAAATCATCACAGTTCTAATTAAAAATAATGTGGCAAAAAGTATCAGCATCAGAAAATACAGGACTATGGAACTAGCGAGAACACATAACTGTTCCTTCTGCTAACTTGTCCCTTCCGTTTGTCACTACCAGAAGAAACAAAAACCAGAAAAACCCAGGAACCTAAAAAGCATATTAAAATCCCCAAAGCTCTTGTCACTCCTTTTTAGCAAAACTTGCCCTTACAAGTACTATGAAATATTTACAATGCACTATATTTATCTTCATTTGTTATATCACACTGAAGATAAAAGCTCTGTACAAAAAATGGTGGTGTAAGACAGTCCCTTTATCTTTTTCAATATTTTGTTATGTGCGTTTCCCAACTAAATTCCAATTGCATATAATAAATCAACTTTTTCATAATAGTTTAATAATATACTTTCATTTTGTTAAATTTAAAAGTTATACATGTTTCATAAACCTCAACAGTCCCAACAAGATGTGGAAATGTTTGACTAATAACATTATGGGCTTTGTCTTCATGAAAGTGAAAGGTTTGCCTTTTAATATCTGTAATTATCAAATAACTAGACAGTTTCTAATGAATTAACAAATTTTGAGTTTCATAGATGATACTCTACAGCTCAAAATCAAGAATAGGGCAAAAAATTTTCTTGCCAGATGAGTCAGCCTTCTAAATCCCTGTTATAATCGCAGACAAATGCATTTTACAACTTGGTGCACACAATCAGCTGGTAGAATATGACTCTGGTATCGGAGACTTTATAAAATAATACTATCTCCCATCTTTCCACCAAAATGCTTTGGGGTGTAATGCCAACAATGGCATCTTTTAACTCCTAATTCTCTGGAGGAATTTATATTGCCATTAAAATTATGGTTTAAGACATATGCTTGATCTGTCACATGTCTCACACTTCCTCAGATCATTTTCCAGAATCTGTGTCCGGTCAGTGTAGTCTGACATTTGTCATTTACAAGTTACAGGTCCATCAAAATCAAGTAAGCTTATCCAATGTCTTAAACAACATCAGGAATAATTTTTGTGAAGATTAAGGTATTTATACCTGTTTTATTTTCATGAAAACAAATCACTTGGAAATACCAAACTCAATATCCAAGTCTACATCAATACATCACTTCAAAGAAAACAGCAGACCTTTATGTATGACCAAGTTAAAGGACTGCACTTGGGTTCTCCTTATAATTGTCACTACTTCAGCAACACTGTCCTGTCAGCAAAGACATTACTCCATTAAAAATCCACTGATAACTCACAGATATTCATAAAATATTCTAACATCACTATCCAAAACCAAATAAAATGTTAGAGAAAACTGCAAAGAACCCAAAGAGTTTCAAGGTATTTTTGTTTTGTTTTGTTGTTTGCTTTTTCAGTTTATCTGCAATTTTGGGGTTTGGGTTAACACTTTTAATTCACTTGTATGTGTAAAACACTTAGAAAGAAATGATGAGGCATATTCATAAAGTTCTGTAACAAAAAGCACAGGTTTTTTCTATTAACATTTTTTTTAAATTGAGTATTTTCTATTCATGCCAACACACTTGTTGAAATGTTGGCTGTAACCAAACACCAGCTGCACTTACCCCAGTGTTGTCATGGTGACAATGGTGTACCAGAAGGCTGCAGGGATGCTGGTGAACTTGCTGGCTGATGAACCCTTCTCTGCATAGTACATGACTGTGGCAAAGATGATGATGGCCATAGTGAGTGAGAACAGGAGGAAGCCTAACTCCGAGGCACAACTTTTCAGTGTATAGCCCAGGATGCGCAGCCCCTGTGAGTGGCGGGAAAACTTAAAGATCCTGAAGACACGAAAGACTCGTAGTGTCACAAAAGCCCCACTGACATCCTCATTGTCTGTCATCACCAGGCCAATGTAATACGGCATGATGGCAACCACATCAATGATACTCATGACACTGCGCACAAATTTGTAGCGACTAGGGGCTGCCAGCAGACGTAGGAGATATTCGACCGTGAAGATCATGACACAGGCAGTATCCAGACAGAAGAAAGCCACAGCATAGCGCTCTCCACAGGGCAGCTCCTTGATGCGACCTGGGCTTACCCCGCACGGCACTGTTTCCACCACATTGGCAATGACAGAGACAGCAATGAAGAAACCAGTGACATAGTAGAAGACCAGAGCCAGTGTACTGGTGTGTGGGTTTTCAAAGGCCCGCCACATCCTCTGCCGAGCTGTCATTGAGGGCAAGGAGCTCTCAGCTGCATGATCCTGATCAGCGTCATCCTGCAGGCGCTCAGCATTCTCACGCCGGCGGTCCTTGTACTCCTCATAACAGCAGTCACCAATGATCTCAGGGATGATGCCAAAGAAGGCCAGTTCCTCATCGTAAGCTGAGATGCACTCCTGGCGGGGATAATGAAGCTTCCCAGTGCGGTAGAAGTTGAGAATGTGGCGGAAAATGTCAGGGTCCCGATCAAAAAAGTACTGCTGTGTCTCAGGGTGGTAGAAGAAGTCCCGCTCCGAACTGCCCAACAGAGTGTCAGGGTAGCGCTCTAAGGTGTCCAGCCATGTCTGGAACTGGATGCCACTCACATTCAGCACAATCAGAGAGTCCTGGCTTCGCTTCCTCTCCTGCCGCGGAGCAGCTGGCATGGGACCTGTGGCTACTGGCATCCATCCTATGGCCGCTGCCCTGGCAAAGGGTAACCAAGCTGCTACTCCTGCTGCCATGGTCCCAAGCAACTACTACAGCTAAGGCAGTCAATCTAGAGACAGTTCTGGTCCAGCCACTACAACAGAGATGGAAAAGAAAAGCACAAATGCTCATATATTTTTGAGGCAACAGAATTACTGAACATTGTTGTGATTTTCAGTATTAACCAAAAATCTTTTTGCTTCCTTTTTGTTTCCTCCCCTTTTTCATCCCAAAACATCCTTTCCAGGGGCTGGTTAGCCAGTTAGGACAATAAATCAGGGCACTTGGAAATCAATGTATTCAAAGCAGCTACTCTAGCAGCCAGATCCTTTGGAAACAAGGTCCGCACGAGTCCCCTGAATGGAAGACACGGTCCACAACACGCTAACCTTACGAGCCCGCTAGCATCTCTGCTGAAGCGGTGCAGCCACCTGGAAGGAGATTTTCTTCCACGCTCGATGCAGTCAGTCCTCCCGCCCGTCCTCCTCTCCCCGCC
>NW_010106133.1:0-1208 GCF_000699245.1 Pterocles gutturalis | reverse complement strand
AAATTGGGGGGTTTTGGGGAATTTGGGGTTTTGGGGTGAAAAATGAAGATTTTGGGAGGGTGGGGAGGGGATTTTGGGGATAAAATGCTCATTTTTGGGAACAGAGGGATGGGATTTTGGGGGAAAACTGATTTTTTGGGGGGAAGATGGGTGGGATTTTGGGGTCAAATTCAGATTTTTTTGGGAGGAAGGGGATAGGGGTTTTTGGGGTAAAACCCCTCATTTTTGGGGTCAAACCCCTCGTTTTTGGTGGGAACCCTTCATTTTGGGGGGTCAAAACCCCTTCTTTTTGGGGTCAAACCCCTAATTTTGGGGTCTAACCGCTCATTTTTTGGGGTAAAACCCCTCATTTTTGGGGTAAAACCCCTAATTTTGGGGGTAAACCCGTCATTTTTGGGGTCAGACTTCATTTTTGGGGATAAAACCCTTCATTTTTGGGGTAAAAAACCACTCATTTTGGGGATTAAAAACCCCTCATTTTTGGGGTGAAACCCCTAATTTTTAGGTCAAACCCCTCATTTTTGGGGTTAAACCCCTGATTTTTGGGGTAAAAAACCTCATTTTGGGGATTAAAAACCCCTCATTTTTTGGGTAAAACCCCTAATTTTGGGGGTCGAAACCCCTCATTTTTGGGGTGGAACCCCGCAGTTTTGGGGTCGAAACCCCTCATTTTTGGGGTGGAACCCCTCATATTGGGGGTAAAGCCCTCATTTTTGGGGTAAAAACCCTCATTTTGGGTATTAAAAGCCCCTAATTTTTGGGGTCAAACCTCTCATTTTTGGGGTCAAACACCTAATTTTTGGGGTAAAAACCCCTATTTTTGGGATAAAACCCCTCATTTTTGGGGTAAAAACCCCTTTTTTTGGGATAAAACCCCTCATTTTTGGGGTAAAAACCCTATTTTTGGGGTCAAACCCCTCATTTTTGGGGTAAAAAACCCTATTTTTGGGATAAAACCACTCATTTTTGGGGTAAAAAATCCTATTTTTGGGGTAAAAACCCCTATTTTTGGGGTCAAACCCCTCCTTTTTGGGGTAAAAAACCCTATTTTTGGGATAAAACCGCTCATTTTTGGGGTAAAAAACCGTATTTTTGGGATAAAACCCCTCCTTTTTGGGGTCAAAAACCCTACTTTTGGGGTCAAATCCCTCCTTTTTGGGGTAAAACCCCCTATTTTTAGGTCAAACCCCTCCTTTTTGGGGTAAAAA
>NW_010106132.1:0-2525 GCF_000699245.1 Pterocles gutturalis | reverse complement strand
GGGGAGAAGGGGACGGTGATGGGTTTTGGGTGGGAGGGGTTGCGGGCATCAAGGATGCGGCCCCCCCGATAGAGCCCCCCCACATCAGATTTTTTTTCGGCAGGACCACCCGCCACCCCCCCGGAGGTGTGGTGGCAAAGAGCGGTGACAAACCGGGAAGGGGACACGCTGGCAGCACCAAAATACCGACAACGGAAAAAGGCGGCGGGGGAGCGTGGACCACGAGGTGCCCCACGCCAATGAAGCTGCTCCCCATGCAGAGCATCCTCAAGCGGGGTCACACGTGCATGCCAACACCTCTTGGTGGCTTTAGGGACACGTGCCATCTTCAGGGGATGGCACGGTGGCGGTGACACTGCCCCGTCTCTCCCCAGCACTACCCGTGGCACACCACAGCCCGGCGTTGTCAGCTAAAACAACAACTACGGACGGTATTAGTACAAAGATACCCTTGGGGTACGGCAGCGCAAATGTAATCTAAGGAGAACGTTATGGGGAAGTGTGTTTATAATTATAATGGGATTTAATGTACTTTGGGACCAGATGATAGCAGTCATTTAACGAGAACAGCCTAATAACGCGGGCCGCGCGCTGGAAGGCGGCGCTGCTCGGGTTATTAGACGCGTGCGATAACGCCAGGATTATACTTAAGGGTAAGGCATCAGCTACCCCTATTTTTTCGAGGGTTATAACTCTGCCATCGTAATTGGTAGAGAGCGAAAACATGGAGCATGGGCAGCCAGCGTGCCTGCGGGATGGGATTTTTAATTGCCTAAAACAGCTCCAGTACCTCCTCTCCCCCTCCCCGACTTTTAAATCCGAACGACTGGAAGGGGGGGAAATAGCGAGCCCGCGTGCTTTCAGGTATTTGTTTACCCTCCTCCAACTTCTAAAAGGCTTGATTTCAAGGACTGGAATTTTGCAGGCAGTTAGGGGTATGTTTTTAGTGTAGCTCGCATGAAATTAAGCTGCGTGAGTCCCATTAGCAATAATGGAAATCCCACGGCTAAATTCCCAGGCAGCATCCTGAAAATTAACCCCCCAGTCCTTCCTGTCAACCGGCGCGCTGCGCTTTCCGCCGCTCCTCTGATACATACAGAAAAAGCTGCTGAGTTGTTTAAGAGCCCGACTCCCCGCAGCTGCCTTTCCCAAAAGGTACCGACTGCGCTGCCGACCCTGAGAGACCCAGGAAACCCCGCGTGTCCCCGGTAGCAGCATGCCCGAACCACCCCCCCCCACCATGTTCACAGCACACTGGTGTCTTCAGAGACCTCCCTGGCCGGCGGGGAGTTTGGCTGTGACGGTTGTTTTGCTTTTAGAGGTGAAGCAAGATGGCAGAGCTGGTCAGACCACTCCGGCCAGAGCATCCTTCTGCGGGCCGGGTCTGTCAGCCGGAACCGACAGGATGCCCCATCCCTCGGGGACCTCCCGCCACAGTCCCAACGGGGCAGGAGCCATCGCCGCGGCATTTGGGGTCGTTTCCCTGCACAGGAGTTAATCACCCATCGCTCCCCCCCCAGCACCTTCCATTTCCCTCCCATCTCTCCCCATCAGTTTCCAATTTATCGACTTTCCCGATGTTAATCCCCACCTTGTAGTGTAACGTGTTTATTAGAAGGGAGTCGGCACGGTAAATGAAGGCAAGCTGGGCGCCCGTGTTAAGTAGCAGTCACGCCCAAGTGCCTCTCCATGTGCCATTACTCCGCGTGATTGAGGCAATTTCTTCCTGCGCCACGAGTTCCAGTTGTAAATCTCTCAACCAGATACGGGGGCAATGGCGTGCTGCCGCCTGCGATTATTATTAACCTCCAGCAGCAAACTCGGGAGATGTCCCGCGGAAAGAGAAACTCCACAAACCTGGGAGAACACAAATTAATGGCCTCAAAGCATTCCAAGGGACAAGGGTGGCTTCAGGCGGCTCCTCCAGCACCTGGCTGGGCACAGAGAGGAGGAGAAAAAAGCAGAAAAATCTCCAAAATCACAAAAAGTTCAGGATGCTTAGCCCACATTGCGGGGCTGAACGATGAAGCACTGGAATCAGGATGTTGTGCAAAATAAGAGCTGTTTGAACTTAAATCAAAAATGCATGACTTTAAAACTGCTTCTGGGTGTCCCTCCGGACTTTGCGGTTCACGGCATCCAAGCCCTCGCGTGCGCAGGCACCAGAGCGGGATTTTGCTGGGTGGGCAGAGCGGGAGCTTTGCTGGGAGATGGGGCAGAGCACGGGGCTGTGCTTTTGCATGCAGCAAGCTGACAGCTTATGAAAAGATGATTAAATGTGTTACACTTTATTTTTAAAAAAGCCAATGGAATGCACAAAGCAGTTTGCAAGGGGGAGGCTGCGGCGGGCCCCCAATGCTGCTCAGCGTGCGGCCACGGTGCATCACGGTCCCTCCAGACCCATTGATAGCACCAGGACCCATCCGAGCTGCACAGATACCAGCTGCAAGCACACTGGGGCAGCACGGGGAGCGGGGAACAGGCCCTGCATTGTGCACCGCACAAAGGGAAGGCGAGGGCCACAG
>NW_010106131.1:0-255 GCF_000699245.1 Pterocles gutturalis | reverse complement strand
ATGGGTCGATGCCAGAGTGTCCCCCCATGTGGGCTGGCCTGGGCACAGCCTCAGCAGCATCCTCAGTGGGGGGCTGGCGGTCACCCCTCCAGAGCTGGGCACGGAGATAGAGGACAGCGAGGAGGGGGACAGATGGGGCACACGCTGAAGCTGCACCTTCTCTTGTTGTCCAGAGAGGACAGTCCAGGGGTCCATGGGGTTCAGGGGGTGGCCGTGGGCCAGCGAGAAGGACCAGCAACTCCAGTGTACGACTTC